>NC_134483.1:533575030-533760030 GCF_040206685.1 Ascaphus truei
GGGAGATTGCCCCAGATTTTTCACAGCAAGTGTTAGAATACTCGTAGCTGCATCTGTATCTGTATTACTATACTTCAACTTTTACCAGTTCTTTTTACACCTGTCCCAGGCGTCTTTATATGACCTCGGCTTTCATGTGAATTTCAGTGGGAGAATTTGAAGCGCGGTTAGCAGGTGCAGACATATTGGTGGGACCCCCTTTTAGCCGCGCGACTCGCCAGTGGAAGTGTCGGCTAAACAGCAACGCGGAAATATAAATAAGATGCAGTGCCAAAAGAGGATGGTGTTGTTCTAAAGGTGGAGAGAACATATAGCAGTGGTTTCTGGCATATTGTTTGTACAAATGGGAACGTCGTCTCTATTTTAATATTTATAGGTAAATATATGGGCTAATAGGTTTGACAATATACTGTGAAGAGGTAATTGGTTAAAAATATGATAGTTTTTTTTAGCATACCGTCTCCAACAGCATAGATCAGGGTGTCTCAACTCCCGTCCTCAAGACACCCCAACAGGTCAGGTTCAGGATATCCCAGCTTCAGCTCAGGTGGCTCAATCAGTCCCTGCTTCAGTACAGGTGGCTCTGGAGGGGCAGAGATACCCTAAAAAACCTGACCTGTTGTGGAGTCTTGAGGACGGGAGTTGAGAGCCCCTGGCATATATACATTTTAAGTTATGATGGGTGAAAGGGACTGGCTTTGCATCTGATTCCATGCTGTGCTTAAAAGCTGTGTTAACAGCGAGCATTAGATTATAAGGGTTCCATGTAAAAATGGATTTAAGGCAAACGGTGACATGGTGTGCTCATTTGCATGTCATTTCCCAGAATCCTTTGCTGCAGTGGAAGTACTTTATGCTAGGTGATAATGATGAAAGGCAGGGTTGCATACCTGTCTAAGACGTGAATGTGTTCACAAGAGATCTTTTTAATGTATACAGGCATACCCCGGTTTAAGGACACTCACTTTAAGTGCACTCGCGAGTAAGGACATATTGCCCAATAGGCAAGTGGCAGCTCGCGCATGCGCCTGTCAGCACATCCTGAACAGCAATACCGGCTCCCTACCTGTACCGAAGCTGTGCGCAAGCGGGGAGACTATAGAGCCTGTTACAAATGCGTTATTTACATCAGTTATGCATGTATATGACAATTGCAGTACAGTACATGCATCGACAAGTGGAAAAAAGGTAGTGCTTCACTTTAAGTACTTTTTCGCTTTACATACATGCTCTGGGTCCATTGCGTACGTTAATGCGGGGTATGCCTGTATATGTGTGTGTGTGTGTGTGTTTGTGTGTATGTGTGTACGTGTATAAATATATATATAATATATATACACACACACACAGTTTCAGACTGCCACGGATGCAAGTTTTTAACATCTGTAATATATGTCACCTAGAGAATGAACTGTAGGTGCTAAAAGTAATTTATACACCCTAAAGTGGAAAGCGAGAGAAAAATCTATCTCTTTTCTCTGAGCTAAAATGGTACAGTGCCAACACACCCAAAAGAGATTAATCTATTGTGAGGAGCAGTTTTTTTTTTCTAAAATATAATAATCCCCAATAACCTGATTTATATACAAGACTATAATTCAAGTGAAGGGTTCTGTTAGCCTCATAAAACATAAGTGCAGAACAAGTACTTACAGCAGCAGAACCTTGAAATTTAATTACAGACTTTGTATTTCATTGGGAACATGTGTAATTATTTATAATACAGCTAAATGATATTCATGGATTTAATGTTACAAGAGTTTGTGCTGAAAACAATGTAACATTTTAAATATGTACGAATGCTCAGCGCTCACTTTTATTTTCAGCTGCAGTTGACCTTTTTGCCACTTTGGAAGTATATATATATATATATAAACAACAAAAAAAGAAGCGCCCGATCCTAGTGTAATATGAAAAATACACTTTTAATACAAATATTAGGTCCAACAAATTTAAACTCACAAATGAATGTTTAATAAAAGCATGTAATGAGTATACTCATTCGCCAACCTGCACGATGATACTGCTCCGCTTGCACGCCACTCTTTTCTTCCGTGAAGTCCCAGCTCCTCTGAGCCACCGTCCAGCAGGGGCTTGGATAATGCGCAACCTCTCCCGATGTACCCCGGAAGTCCACCACTCTCACAGCAGTATCCGGATGGGAGGAAATGGCACTGTGACCCCGTAGAGGTAAATGCAGGCGCAAATGATACACCAATGTGTAGCAGCGTTCGTGGAGTCCAGCAGATTATGCGATAAAGTATACACCACTGTCAGTAGCTCACACTAACTTCCCAACGCGTTTCTTCACACTCACGGTGATTTCATCAGGGGATCACAGTATATGTGTATATGCATATATATATATATATATATATATATATATGAACCAAAAAACAGAGAGCGCACGCCCCATAGTGTAACACTGTAACATTTAATATGGGGAAGGGAATGGTGGAGGGATAAAAACACTCACAATGTACAAGTATATATAAAGCAATTTGTGATAAAAATCACCACCGAGGCAGGCAACGTCTCGTGACAGGTTAGCAGTCCAACAGTAATACTAGAACAAGGCACCCGACAGCGTTTATTCCTTTGAACGATCACTAGAAGTCCTCCATGTAATATGGTATTGGAGCAGGCCTCAATAGTGCATCATGCACACTCTGGCCGTAAAGCGTGCATGCAACGTGATGACGCAATGTCGCAAGGTACGTCCCTGACGCGTTTCGTCACAACAAATGTAACTTTATCAAAGTTCCCTATATATATATATACACACACACATATATATATATATATATATATATATACACATACATACATACACTAACTGCTGCAGTAAACCAAGATCATCAATACAAAGTAAAACCGTCAATTTAAAAATGCTGCTGACGAAAAAAATAATAATATCTACTATATATTTGTGAAATCACTGTATGTCTGCGTCCCAAGGGTCAATCGCATTGGACCTTGGGCCTGTCACTCCTGCTCAGGCCATGCCCGCCCCCGCACACCTCTCATTGGCCTACGTCCAACACCAATGCCACACTGTCCCACCCCTCACTGACTCTCATTGGCCTGCGTCCAATGCCCGCCCCCGCACACCTCTCATTGGCCTGCGTCCCACCCCTCACTGACTCTCATTGGCCTGCGTCCAATGCCCGCACCCGCACACCTCTCATTGGCCTGCGTCCAACACCAATGCCCTAATACTTCCACACTGTCCCACCCCTCACGCTTTGCTTTTGCAACACCTAATCCTCTAATCCTCAACCTGCTCTGGGGCCACGCTTCACAGCTATCAAAACCTTCACGTCTGTTGACCACAGACTGCCTAATCAGGTACAGCAGTGTTTCCCAAACTGTGGGCGCGGCGCCCTGGTGCGCCGCGGCTTGGCTAGAGGGGCGCCGCGATCAGGGGCCGCCAGCAGCGGGAAACAAGGGCTGCTAGCTCATTAAAAAAAAAAAAAAAAAACCTCTGAGGGGAAGCAGAGGAGCGGTCACGTGACCCTCCCATCCAATGGGGCTGCAGCCTGCCCGGCATTGCAACTGCAGAGCCACCAGACAGCACCAAGGTGTGTGTGTGTGTGTGTGTGTGTGTGTGTGTGTGTGTGTGTGTGTGTGTGTGTGTGTGTGTGTGTGTGTGTGTGTGTGTGTAAAACGGGCTGCAGGGGGGGGTGTGTGTGTGTGTGTGTGTGTGTGTGTGTGTGTGTGTGTGTGAAAAACGGCTGCAGGGTGTGTGTGTGTGTGTGTGTGTGTGTGTGTGTGTGTGTGTGTGTGTGTGTGTGTGTGTGTGTGTGTGTGTGTGTGTGTGTGTGTGTGAAAAACGGGCTGCAGGGTGTGTGTGAAAAACGGGCTGCAGGGTGTGTGTGTGTGTGTGTGTGTGTGTGTGTGTATATATGTGTGGTGTGTGTGTATATATGTGTGGGGTGTGTGTGTGTGTGTGTATATATGTATATATGTGTGTGTATGTGTGGTGTGTATATATATATATATATATATATATATGTGTGTGTGTATATATATATATATATATATAATGTGTGGTGTGTATATATGTATGTGTGGTGTATATCTACTATATATTTCTGAAATGTCTGTATGTTTGTCTGCATGCCCTGTGTCCTGCATGCCCCTGTGTCACCCCCCCCCCCCCCCCGGACCCTGCCCCCCCCCCCCGGCCCTGCCCTTCACCCCCCCCCCCTGGCCCTGCCCTTCACCCCCCCCCCCCTGGCCTGCCCTTCACCCCCCCCCCCCTGGCCCTGCCCTTCACCCCCCCCCCCCGCCGGCCCTGCCCTTCACCCCCGGCCCCTGCCCTTCACCCCCCCCCCGGCCCTGCCCTTCACCCCCCCCGGCCCCTGCCCCTTCACCCCCCCCCCCCCGGCCCTGCCCTTCACCCCCGGCCCTGCCCTTCACCCCCCCCCCCCCGGCCCTGCCCTTCACCCCCCCCCCCGTCCCTGCCCTTCACCCCCCCGGCCCTGCCCTTCACCCCCCCGACCCTGCCCTTCACCCCCCCCCCCCCGGCCCTGCCCTTCACCCCCCCCCCCCGGCCCTGCCCTTCACCCCCCCCCCCCCCGGCCCCCTGCCCTTCACCCCCCCCCCCGGCCCTGCCCTTCACCCCCCCCCCCGGCCCTGCCCTTCACCCCCCCCCCCCCCGGCCCTGCCCTTCACCCCCCCCCCCCCGGCCCTGCCCTTCACCCCCCCCTCCGGCCCTGCCCTTCACCCCCCCCCCTCCGGCCCTGCCCTTCACCCCCCCCCCCCCTCCGGCCCTGCCCTTCACCCCCCCCCCCCTCCGGCCCTGCCCTTCACCCCCCCCCCCCCCGGCCCTGCCCTTCACCCCCCCCCCCCCCCGGCCCTGCCCTTCACCCCCCCCCCCCCCGGCCCTGCCCCTTCAACCCCCCCCCCCCCGTCCCTGCCCTTCACCCCCCCCCCCCCCGGCCCTGCCCTTCACCCCCCCCCCCCCGGCCCTGCCCTTCACCCCCCCCCCCCTCCGGCCCTGCCCTTCACCCCCCCCCCCCCCCCGGCCCTGCCCTATACCCCCCCCCCGGCCCTGCCCTTCAACCCCCCCCCCCCCCCGTCCCTGCCCTTCAACCCCCCCCTTCCGTCCCTGCCCTTCACCCCCCCCCGGCCCTGCCCTTCACCCCCCCCCCCCCGGCCCTGCCCTTCAACCCCCCCCCCCCCGGCCCTGCCCTTCACCCCCCCCGGCCCTGCCCTTCACCCCCCCCCCCCCCCGGCCCTGCCCCTTCACCCCCCCCCCGGCCCTGCCCTTCACCCTCCCCCCCCCCCCCCCAGCCCTGCCCTTCACCCCCCCCCCCCCTCGGCCCTGCCCTTCGCCCCCGGCCCTGCCCTTCGCCCCCCCGGCCCTGCCCTTCACCCCCCCGTCCCTGCCCTTCACCCTGCCCTTCGCTCCCGCCCTTCGCCCCCACCCTCCATGCCCTTCGCTCCAACCCTCCCTGCCCTTCGCTCCCTGCCCTTCGCCCCCACCCTCCCTGCCCTTCGCCCCCACCCTCCCTGCCCTACACACACGTACACACACGTACACACACGTACACACACGTACACACACGTACACACACGTACACACACGTATACACACGTACACACACGTATACACACACACGTAGGCACATGTATACACACACATGTAGACACACACGCGTAGACACACACACGTACACATACACACGCAGGCACACGTAGACACGCAGGCACACGTAGACACGCAGGCACACGTAGACACGCAGGCACACGTAGACACGTAGACACGTAGACACGCAGGCACACGTAGACACGCAGGCACACGTAGACACGCAGGCACACGTAGACACGCAGGCACACGTAGACACGCAGACACACGCAGACACGTACACACACGTATACGTAGACACACACGCACGTGTACAACACACACGTGTACACACACACGTGTACACACACACACGTGTACACACACACACACACGTGTACACACACACACGTGTACACACACACACACACGTGTACTCACACACACACACACGTGTACACACACACACACGTGTACACACACACACACGTGTACACACACACACACACACACGTGTACACACACACACACGTGTACACACACACACACGTGTACACACACACGTGTACACACACACACACACACGTGTACACACACACACGTGTACACACACACACACACGTGTACACACACACACCCGTGTACACACACACACACACGTGTACACACACACGTGTACACACACACACGTGTACACACACACACACGTGTACACACACACACACGTGTACACACAACACACACGTGTACACACACAGCACACACACGTGTACACACACACACACACGTGTACACACACACACACGTGTACACACACACACACACGTGTACACACACACACACACACGTGTACACACACACACACACGTGTACACACACACACACGTGTACACACACACGTGTACACACACACACGTGTACACACACACACGGGTACACACACACACACGTGTACACACACACGTGTACACACACACGTGTACTCACACACACGTGTACACACACACGTGTACACACACACACACACGTGTACACACACATGTGTACACACACACACACGTGTACACACACACACACGTGTACACACACACACACGTGTACACACACACACACGTGTACACAACACACACACACGTGTACACACACACACACACACACGTGTACACACACACACACACGTGTACACACACACACAACACACATGTGTACACACACACACACGTGTACACACACACACGTGTACACACACACACACACACACGTGTACACACACACACACACGTGTATACACACACACACACACGTGTATACACACACACACACACGTGTACACACACACGTGTACACACACACACACACACGTGTACACACACACACACACACGTGTACACACACACACACACACGTGTACACACACACGTGTACACACACACAGTGTACACACACACACACGTGTATACACACACACACACACGTGTATACACACACACGTGTACACACACACACGTGTATACACACACACACACGTGTATATACACACACACGTGTATACACACACACACACACGTGTATACACACACACACACACGTGTATACACACACACACACACACGTGTATACACACACACACACACGTGTATACACACACACACACACGTGTATACACACACACACACGTGTATACACACACACACGGTATACACACACGTGTATACACACACACACGTGTATACACACACACACACGTGTACACACACACACACACGTGTACACACACACACACGTGTACACACACACACGTGTACACACACGTGTACACACACACACGTGTACACACACACACGTGTACACACACACCCACGTGTACACACACACACGTGTACACACACACGTGTACACACACACACACACGTGTACACACACACACACACGTGTACACACACACACACACACACACGTGTACACACACACACACGTGTACACACACACACGTGTACACACACACACACACACACACACACGTGTACACACACACACACACGTGTACACACACACACACACACACGTGTACGTGTACACACACACACGTGTACACACACACACACACACGTGTACACACACACACACGTGTACACACACACACACACGTGTATACACACACACACACGTGTACACTCACACGTGTACACACACACACACACGTGTACACACACACACACACACACATGTACACACACACACACACACGTGTACACACACACACACACACACGTGTACACACACACACGCGTGTACACACACACACACGTGTACACACACACAGTGTACACACACACACACGTGTATACACACACACACGTGTATACACACACACACACGTGTATACAACACACACGTGATACACACACACCGTGTATACCACACGACACACACACGTGTATACACACACACACACACGTGTATACACACACACACACACACGTGTATACACACACACACACACACACGTGTATACACACACACACACACGTGTATACACACACACACACACGTGTATACACACACACACACGTGTATACACACACACACACGTGTATACACACACACACGTGTATACACACACACACACGTGTATACACACACACACGTGTATACACACACACACGTGTATACACACACACACGTACACATACACAATGTATACAAACAAACATGTATACACACACACACACACAAACATGTATACACATGTATACACACACGTGTGTATATATACACACACACGTATACACACACATACACTTTCCCCAGCACCACCACATCAGCACACCGGTATCCCATGCCCCCCCCCCCCCAGCACACTGGCATTCTCGGCTCCCCACCATTCCCAGCCCCCATCAACACCATCAGCACCCACACATTGGCACCTTCGCACCTCCCCATCGGCACACCCACATCCGCACCCCCACATCAGCAACAAACCCTCCCAAATCAGCACACCGATACAATCACCATCAGTACAGCCACAGCAGCAGTACCACCGCACACTGCCATGGGCCGCGTGGACCACTCCCCACCCAAATGCCACCCCCACACCACAAACATCCCGGGCAACGCCGGGGCTCTCAGCTAGTATATATATATATATGTATATATACAGTGGCGGCCGCCTTTACCCTAGTGCGGCCATAGCGGCGCAACTCTGATAACCGCGGGCAGATGTAGTATGTTTTTTTTTTCCGGAGTATATTGCGGTATTTTAGCGCTCGTAATATTAGCATTTTATTAGCGCTGTCTGCAATACTGCAATACCGTCTAAAAACTCAGGGGGCGTTTGTGAGCTGTTGTCTTCAAAGTCTAATACTTTAGCAGTTCAACCTACGTCAGTACACAGTCTGCGTGTGCGCGCGCAGTAATTGTAAATTTGCATATTTATACATGCATGTGCAGTGCTGTATGTCTCATTTGAAAATTGTTGATACGTATAGGCGTGTACAGTAACAGTATCACATTTCGGCATATACAGCGCTCTCCCCTCGCTTGCCCCCGCACACACACAGGATAATTTACTGTACTGCAGTATTTCAACTTCTTATCTACAGTACAGTACACCTCTCCCACACCATTCCTTTGAATGTGTGTCTTTCTGGTTTCAATCACATTCCTGCTTGATAGCTGATGATTACTGCGCATGTCATTTCTTTGAACTACAGTACAGCTAATCCTTCATGCAGCTGTACCCTGTACCCCCCTCCCCCACGCACACACACAAGGCTCGCTCAAGGATTTGAACCTCTTATCGACAGACACCTCTCTAGAACCATTCCGTTTCTAAAGCTTGTCATTGTGTTTTTAATCGTCCGTCCCTAGCCGAGCATCACCTCTCTGCGCCTGCGTGCCTATAATTCCTATTGTTGGCTTTGAGTCACCTCTCTGTAATCCTCTTTGGGATGGGAGCTAACTGATGATTACTGCGCATGACTCATCCATCCACCCCCCAACCCTTTGAGGCTTTGTCACCAGGTTTTCACTGACGGTCGGACCGTTATTAGAAGCCAGGGCTGGTGCTGGTGCATTGCTTGCCTGCGACTGACGTTTCTTAGTTGGTTTTAACATGACCTTTTGCCTTTTGAAGTCTCCATGATCATAGATACGGGAAAAACCCAGTGATACACACCAATACCCTCCAATAACATCGGGATCAATACGAAAAAACATGGATCGATACATAACTTTTTCTTATTGCACGCTTCCACACACGAGCATCTGGTGAAAATTTGTAAAAGTCATAGTTTTCGATAAAATACTGATAAATTTGAACAACTGTTGCCATCTTATCATCTGTTGCATTAATCGCGGCCCATATTAAATAAGCGCACGTTCTGTCGGGTTTTTGGAACACGGACTGCAGTTGTGCACTCATGTCGGGACTCTCAGGACAATAGAACACCAGACACTGCGCGTTTAGTTTTAATATGAAATGCCTAAATTGATACATTATTGTAACTTCTTCAGTCCCAAGGCCAATTTACAATGGACCATTGTGGTATTCTGTTAAACACCTGCAAGTCGACACATTACTGAGGCGCATGCGCATTACAATTCATGAATATCTGCCATCTGGCGGATACGCGAAGAATCTCAACCAATTAAATCCGAACCATTATCAATAAACACATCAACCGCGCATCAACCGCGGGTGTGAATGCAACATGAATGCGGTATGAATGCGGTCAGAATGCGGCATGAACATGGTGAAGTGCGGTGAAGTGCGTGGCATTCGGAAAAAATCCCCGAAAAAATTCGGAGATGTTGGAGAATAAAAGTGCCCGCGGCTGTATATGTATATTTTTTTACTGTTCGTTAGCAGTATTTTTAAATTGACGGTTTTACCTTGCATTTGATGATCTTGGTTTACTGCAGCAGTTAGCCTATCACTCCAGGGAACTTTATAGAGGATTATTAAATGGCCAGAAGCACAGAACGTGGGACGCATTCCAAAATAATGCTGCTGATACTGATACATTAAATAAAGCAGCAATCAATGATCATGAAATCTCATTTATCTGTTGAGCACCTAGTAACATTGTCATTAACAAGCCTCATAAAACTAATGGGATTCTTAGATCCAGGATTGAAGTGTACGCAGCACTGAATTTATCGTGTTGCAGGCACCATGAATAGGTCACATGCTATTTTTGGGGAGTCACAGCTCCATTGGCGTAAGGAGTGGATCCTCTCATTCACAAGTCATTGCCATTCTGATTGGCTCCCTTCCTCTCCTAAGCCTTCAGTCCCACCCCTGTAGGTTTCTGCTGGTCCTGACAGCTTGTTGTTCTCTGATATCCGGTATCCATTATTAACAGCATCACCTTATTTATGCCACATTTGTTTTTATGTTTTATGGGGACTGTTTTTTCTTCTACAGCTTAACATGATATCACCCTACACACGATGGGCCTGATGCAGTAAGCTCTGTTAGCCTGTTTAACCTAACGCTAATAGGTGTTATGATTAACCCAAAGTTAATTTAGCTTAGACATTTAAAACACACCTGAAAACGCACCTTTATCAAGGAAGCATATCTGGCATACCCCTAACATCCAACTCCCCCCAACCCCATTAGGGCCAGCTGTGCGGCTGCACCAATCTCCATGCTATGTAACACCCCCACCCTCAAACGTTAATGGGATCAGCTGTGCGGCTGCACCAATCTCCATGCTATGGAACACCCCCACCCTCAAACGTTAATGGGAGCAGCTGTGTGGTTGCACCAATCTCCATGCTATGGAACACCCACACCCGCAAACCTTAATGGGATCAGCTGTGCGGCTGCACCAATCTCCATGCTATGGAACACCCCCACCCTCAAACCTTAATGGATCAGCTGTGTGTCTGGACCAATCTCCATGCTATGTAACACCCACACCCTCAAACCTTAATGGATCAGCTGTGTGTCTGGACCAATCTCCATGCTATGTAACACCCACACCCTCAAACCTTAATGGATCAGCTGTGTGTCTGGACCAATCTCCATGCTATGTAACACCCGCTAACATCCCCACCCTCAAACCTTATGGGAGCAGCTGTGCGGCTGCACCAATCTCCATGCTATGTAACACCCACACCCGCAAACGTTAATGGGATCAGCTGTGCGGCTGCACCAATCTGCATGCTATGGAACACCCCCACCCTCAAACCTTAATGGATCAGCTGTGTGTCTGCACCAATCTCCATGCTATGTAACACCCGCTAACATCCCCACCCTCAAACCTTATGGGAGCAGCTGGCGGCTGCACCAATCTCCATCCCACAGTGCAGCCGCTTTACCTCTTTGTATTTGTTTGTCCTTATATGTATTTGTATGTAATGATGTTTATGTAACAATCTTATCTCTGTACCCCCATTGTACCGCGCTGTGGAATATGTTGGTGCTTTACAAATAAATGATGATAATAAATATAATATCCACTAAAGCAAATAACCCCATCATTAACCCAGTGCTACTCCTTAAATAACGTATGGTTATTCTGTTCCCAGTCGTTAGTGCTAATGACATGCAGCAGAGGTGTTCCCCTAACATCCCCACATACCGCCCCCACTAAAGGCCGTTCAGGTTAGCACAGGGATTGTTATGTAGGTCCCCAGACTCTTTAGAATGGGTTTTTGGGAGAGCGAGATTAATTACATTTGTAGATATTTTGGTGGCGCTCGCTGTGCGTTTTGCAATATTTTGTAATGGTCACACAGCCCTCGTTGAAAATGTGAAAATACTGTGAAAGTTTGTGTATGTTACATTAAAAAAAAAAAAAAAAAAAAGGTTACATGAAAAATCAACCCTGGGGACTGCGTATATTTATTTATTTGTATTATGAATCCAAAGAAAATGCAGGTTTTTTTTTACATGGGTCTTGCCCACATTCTGCAATTAGAAGATGTTGATAAATATACTATAGTTGTCGTCATGTTGCTGACATTTGTTAAAAGGAAGAATTCCTCTGCGACAGGGAACTTTTACCAATAACTAGTGTCCCACTGATCCAGGTATCTCTAAGTATGTCTGTAGTGAGCAACCAAACTTCCGTGAATAGCGGTAACAGCTCAACTTAGACCGCGATCTTAGAGGAAAAATACAATGAATCTTCTTTATTAAACATCAAAGCAGCAGCAGGTGTGGACCCACAGGAAGAACCATATCACCACCCCTATGCGTTTCACATCCCCAAGGTGCTTGCTAACAAGAACCAGTGGCGTGCACGATTACCGAAGTCAGCAGGAGCTAGGCGTACAGCAGCGAAACGAGTTGTGGAGCCAAGAACTTATTGTTTATTACCGGGGTGCGCAAACTTTCCCCCTGCGCCCCCATGCCCATCCTGCTCGCGCCCCCCTCTGGCTCGGCTCCGGAATCAAATGACGCCGCTTGGGTGATGTGACATCACGTTTCCATGGTGACGCCCAACACCAAGGTAAGGAAATGTACAGAGGCCTCACTGCGCCCCCTCTCACCCCCCTCAGAATATCTTGCGCCCTCCACTTTGCGCATCCCGGGTTTTTATTGCATTGTAACTAAGGCCTCGGACATGGTAAAAAATACCTCGCTGGGCAGCGCTGACACTCATGCTCTCCTGCTCAAGCAGGAGCATTTTTGTGTCCTGGCATGAGCATCAGCGAGCGCGCTTGAGGCGGGTGGGAGGCGGTGCGGGAGGCGGGATGCGGGGCTAGTGCGCCACGTCACGGCGCCAATGTCACTGAGTGCCATTGTCTGTTGCCGGTCACGTGACCGGCCCTCCGGTTCCCTCGAAAATCCCTAAAATCCGACTGTCGGGTGAAAGTCAGCACGCTTCCGCACGCCTGCAGAAGCGTGCGCGAGCCCCTGCTAAAGCCGCTCTCATTGCGGCTGCAGGGGCTCACTGACAAGCATGAGCATGGCTCAGCATGGGTCAGCGGCTAAGCGCTGACCATGCCCGCGGCCTAACACTAGCCATATGATTCCAGGACTTCCATCTGGCCTAGTCTACCTAATTCAGCTGGATTCAATTGCCAGGGATAACATGATTTGAATACCATCCTGAGTAGACCCCAACATAATACTGTGGTCAGGAGTTTGCCTGGCTGGTGTGCTGGGGAGGGAGCTGAACTCTTCTTCCCTCGGGTACCAGTCTTGCTAATGAGACACCGTCTTTCTCCTGCTGAACTCTGCATTGCTGGCTGTTTTCCTCTGCTAACCGCAACCTTTTGCACTGCTGCCTGTTTGGGATTCCCGTGATTGGGGTAAGTAGGTCCCACACCATAGATACAATAAATAACCCAAGATCTTTATGAATACAATCGGTCTTCTTTAAAACCCAAATCACGTCAATTCTTTTCAAACATGAAAACAGCCAAAACAAACACAGTTTTTAGAGGCGAAGGAAAGAGATGGCAATACATGGCATATTTTATAAAAGTGTGAATTTTAATAGAACTGAAGGGACTGGGAATAGAATCTCAAGTCTCTTGCATAAGATGCCTGCAATTTACTGAATGCACAGTCCGTGTTTGAAAATGAATATTGGAACACACGTAGATCAGAAGCTGTCAATGAAATCGCCCTCCCGGGATAGTCTTCTTATGCAGCCTCATATTCACTATACACTTTGCAAAGTTCAAGGGCTTTACTAAAAATCTGTTTGATTTTATAGAACCGATGCAGATAAGCAAGGTGAAAAAAAAGGTAGAAATATATCCCTGATCTGATAAAAGATAGAAATATTTTCAGCTCTATCCGATCTGTAGTGAATATTAGGATTATGACGTTACCTGCTTTGTAAGGCTGCAAAAAAAAACATTGTTCATTTGTTTTAGTCTACATTTGTGCGGACATTAAAGCAGCGAACATTTTCTGTCATATAATCAATTGATATAATGGTGTCCCAGTGTTTATTCTGCCTTTTCATACTTCAAATGAGGATTTAAAAAGTAAAGTCACTAATAAATACATAACTCCAGGCATGACGAACCTTATAGAGGGGGGTATTCAAATAAGAAACTTTCGCCTTTGAGTCAGGTTGCCAGATAAAGGCGTCAAACAGGGCCCTGGATCTTAATGCATTCATCAAAAAACCACAGCAATTCCTCAGTTTACTTCAAAATGATCAGCTTATTAATGTATGTATAAGAATATATGTATGCATTAAAGTATTAAAAGTGTACTGAATACAAAGCATTAAAAATAGCCGCACGTTATGGCTCAGCATGATAACATATAGAACATAATATTTGAATAAAATGTATGAACATATACAATTTGTAATATTAATTCCTTTATTTTGCAAACCATATGTCTTTCTTCACAGCATAACAGTGTAAATATGTGTCATATTTTGCCCTTAAACACACACAGCTCATGTAAACTCAGAACTCCTATTTTTAATGGCAGTTCTTGCTATGCACCTGTGAATGAGCAGTCTATTAAGACAGCTCTCCCTTCTCTATTAGGCTGAGTCCATAGAAGGGCAGTCAGCGCTGTGCCGTGCGGCCGCTCCGCGACGAGCCCCGTCATCCTCAATGAGGATGTCTTGAGAGGGGGTTCTCGCGAGCGTCCGCAGGCGTGCTGAGACGCAGGAACCTGTTTCTGAGCGCACTGTCGGCTGAAAACCTCCAATCAGAACGAAGCAGCGTCAACGTCACGGCGTTGTGACATTAACGTCGGCGCTTCGCCGGCTATTGGCCCAGTGTCGTCAGTGCCCCGCCTCCCCCGCCTCCCGATTGCGTACGCTGGCTGGTCTGCCAGTTCATGCAATCGTTCCTGATTGCGCAGACGAGCCTCAGCGTCTGCACGGCTCAGTGCGGCTCCCCCCTCTATGGATGTAGCCTTAGGCTAAATCCATGCTGCTACAGACCGCTCAGAGGCGTCCAGGCAGGTAACGTGAGCGGTTCGCCCAATGAGGGCGAACCAGCTCCGTGACGCCCCTAGACACGCCCCAAACGGCACATCTAGCATGGACAAAAAAACACACCCACTTCACGCGGGTGACGTCACACAGGCACATGCCTCCGTGCTGGCGAAGGCAGTATGGACCTGCCCTTAGTGGCGAAGGCAGTATGGACCTACCCTTAGTGGGGAAGCAGTATGGACCTGCCCTTAGTGGCGAAGGCAGTATGGACCTGCCCTTAGTGGCGAAGGCAGTATGGACCTGCCCTTAGTGGCGAAGGCAGTATGGACCTGCCCTTAGTGGCGAAGGCAGTATGGACCTGCCCTTAGTGTCAAAGGCAGTATGGACCTGCCCTTAGTGGCGAAGGCAGTATGGACCTGCCCTTAGTGGCGACGGCAGTATGGACCTGCCCTTAGTGGCAAAGGCAGTATGGACCTGCCCCTAGAGAAGTTATGAGAACTTCTTGCAGGTGCTGCAGTATTGTGACCTATGTGACGTGTTTGTAGGCTTAAAATACTTTGGCCAGAGAATTGAACTAACTGACCCTTGCTTATGACAAGATAAACAGATAAGTATTTAACTATATAATATGTCGTTAGATGAAGCACCAGGCCTTTTTGTCTTTTGTTATATTTTGCTCTTACCTTCTCCTCTGCTAGTCAAATTCTTGCAAAATCATTTCTCCTCCCCCATTTGAGCAATGATGCCCTCTCTCACTTTACAGCTAACACTCTGACACATGCCCTCTATCTTTCCTGCCTCGACTATTGTAACTTATCACCACATTCTAATCACTAATGTACAGCAGCGTGGTAAAGAGATAAGGACACAGACTTGAATTGAGCAGAAAGTTGACTTTTCACAAAGGAAGTGCTAAATAATACAGCTAGGGTCCTTCAGGGGTTAAACACAGCCCACTCTTCCCACTTCGCAGGACACAAAGTCACAGGGTTCTACAGAGTACAAAACTAAAGCTTCTAGTGGTGAGGCACTTAACTTCAGGACTGTCAGGCCCTGAGAGATTTAAACCCTAAAGCAGGGGGGAGATCAACTCGTTCTGACTCATTCTGACTGAGCCACCTGTGCTGAAGCAGGATATCCTTAAAACCTGACCTGTTTGTGGCCCTTGAGGACTGGAGTTGGCCACCCCTACCCTAAAGCATTCAGAGGCAGCACAGGATCGTCTGTTAAGAGGCGCGCAGGTAGAGTGACTGATTAGACAGTCTCTTACAGACAGGGGTAGCCCGGTAGGATTCACACAGCACTGGTCCCATTCAGACAGAGGGACCCCCGCTGTGTTAATCCCGATGGGCCATTAAGTCTCCTTACTGACACCATGAGCACAGATGAAAGAACAAACGGAGCAGAAGTGGATTTCGTGAGGTGAGTGCGACCGACCCTAGGACTACATCGGTACAAGGTGATGAATGCAAAAAAGAGATACTTCCATGTTAGAGAAGGTAAAGATGTAGCAAGACTCACTGTCCCCGGTGACGCTGATGAAGAAGCAAAAGTCTGCGGTGCCAGGGACGGTGTCTGCCGTGATCGAGCTGCAGGTGAGGCATTCTAGGTTTCTGAATGGGACCCCCTCAGCGGCGTTAATCTTCCGTCGCTGAGATAACAGCGGTCGCGGGATCGTGGCACTGAAGACTCTTGCTGCAACTGTAAGTTGATCCTAGCAGCACTTTATTTATGTATGTGTAAGGGAGTGAAGGAGTTAACTCCCTCTACAAGGATCAGGAAACTACACACTGGTCTCAGGTTTCCTGATAAAGCTGCTTTCGAATTAACTCCTGATTGAACAGGGTTTAAAAGGCAGGAAGTAACGGCTTGTCACAGTCCAGCTTCCTGTTCTGCAAGCGAGGAAGGTCACAGAGGATTGTCTGTGACCCAGCTGGGATTCACACCCAGCACCAACCGAGCTCCAGCCCGCAGGCTTCTTGTTCACTAGAGGGATTTGCCTAGGAACAGTGGGGACCTCAAATCCCTGCATAACAGAGTAGCCTGCACAGAAACAGGGAAAGAGACTTCCTGGGAGCAGTAGGACTGCACTGCCTGCATCTGACGTTCACCTGGAGAAACCTGAGACCCCGGACCAGCACACTCCAAGAAGGACTTTATATATTGTTCTATATGTATTGGGGCTGGTAACTGGGCTAGCTAGCCGACCAGGTAATTCCTGTACAGTTTAGTAAGTCTCCCAATGTGGAGTAGGCTTTCTTTTTATGCTTTGTGTTTTGCCTTAAAGGGACAGTGTCCCCAATGTTGTGTTTGTGGAGAAATAAACCACTCAACGTTTTGATACAGCCTAAAATGCATTGTGTAGACTCTTAATTCAGAGCCAAAATTGTGAAAATTGTGTCAGTGTCCAATTATTTCCGGACCTAACTGTACATAGATACATACATAAAACTTCCCTGCAGCTTGTCCTGTGTTTTCCCTTAGCAATATTGTCTCCTGCGTATTATTTAGACACCATAGCTTTTTGATGCAGCTCTGCACATTATTGCAGACTCCATTGTGTTTTCTTGGTCTTGTCGTTTTTGTGTTATATTAATCTCTATCCGCTTAGACTCCTGACTTTTGTGGGTTTCCATGCTACCTCCGAGGTTTCCATACATCTGATATATACCTACATCGCTCTTTCAAAGATGTTACACAGTATATACAAATAATAAATATACACGTTTTCTTATGTAGTGCTATTATGTACACTGCACTGCACATTGAATGTTAAGTTCACATTGTTAGGTAGAGTTTGTAATGGAAGGTGTGAGAGATCCCTCAAGAAACATTGTTTTGGTACAAAACATTTTTAATGTGTATGAGCATTATTGGGTGTTTTTGTCTAGTATTAAAATAAATAACAAGCTCAAATAATCCATATTCCTTAGGGACAAATACTTCTGTCATAACTGTACACTACAGCCCTATCTAATGTACATTTAGGCTGACCAGTACAAACGGAAGTACCAATTATTAGCTGCTAATACAAGAGTTGGAGAAACACTGGTAATGTTATAGCACCAGGAGTGGCGACATTTTGCTTACTCATCACTGCATTGTAAGCATAATGGTGTTTACTAATAAGGCTCATCTATTTGTGCTGGTGAGTATAAACTGAAGAAATCCCTTTCTTATATATTGATGTAGCCAGGTACCCTCCGGTCTCCTCGCGCTCCTGTTTCCCCCCCCCCTCTCCTTACCATCAGAGATTTGCGGCAGGGTAACGGAGTCGCTGGCGGTTCCCTCCTCAGGGCGCCGCCATGTTGGTGTATGCGCGAGAGTTGCATGCGCGGAAGAGGCGAGGAGCTGCCCAAGTGCTGGGAGGTTGCGCATGAGCAGGGCAACTCCGCGACGGCCATTTCAGGGGGCGCACGAGTGCAAGGTGCAGAGCGGCAGCCATTAGAGGGAGAGCATGAGGCTCCCTATGTTAAAGGCTGCAGACAGAACTTAAAGCCCCATGATGCTCAGGAGCAGTGACACCACCTGACACCAGGGAGCAAGTAGGGCTGCAGGATTCTGCTGAAATAGCAGGAAAGACTACTGCATGCTGGAACAGGAAGCAGCCAGTGAAGACCAGGAGCCTGAAGCTGCAGGTTGGTTCACGGAGCAGTGCTCCAGGGACTAGGCCAGAGGTTAATCCCTCAGGGCCCAGTTAGTCCCCTGAGTCACTGTAGATGTGTTCTGAGTGCTTGCTATAGGGAAGGCCTTAATGCAGGGACCCATTCATATATCATTAGAGATAGAGATGCTGGAGGACATTGCTTGAATGCCAGTGCAGCCTGAGTGCTAAGAGTCTCCATAGCAGAGACAGTTTGCAAAGGATCATCCGGCTGGGGATCCCTCCCCTGTGGAGTCAGAGTGCATATCCATTCCTGCAGAGAGCAGCACAGTGCAGCGTGGGATCACTGTGCGGTGTTGCTGAGTTACAAGGATTATCCTGGTCAGGAGCAGTGATCAGAGAGGTAGTATAATAAGTGCACCAACAGGCCCCAACACAGGGAAGCGCTGTCCCTCACACTCACACTAACTTCATAGCTGGTGGACACTGAGAGGTTAAGTGCCCTGGCACATTGGTACACCAAGGACTAAGGTGATACCAGGGCTGACACTAAAGTGATGCAATCATTTACATATGTGTGTTGATGTGATGCTGTGCATGCAGAGGAATGCCATGCTGTTTAAGTATTAAGGGTTATGCAAAGGTTATTATTATTCTGCTTAGTAAATACTGTTTTATCCAATTGCGTGTGGTTATTGTATATGTGTGTAGCCCCCTGTAAACAGCACAGGCTATACCTATCTCCCTTCTACTGTGGTAAGTCCTGTTAAGATCAGGCACCAGTAATCATCATGGGTTTTCCCCCTTCATAGCCCTGCCCTGAGTGGTAGATGCAGGCCTGGACTCTGCTGCAGGCGTGAGCAAGAGGGGAGGTTCTGATGACATCACGAGAGCTAAATACGAGAGCTCTATATTTAGCAGCCAACTCCTGTAAGTGACGAGTCTGCTGTGAGTCTGCTGTGAGTATGCCGCGAGTCTGCCGTGGGACTGGTCTGAGTAGTGAGTCCTGCGGATCGGTCCAAGGAGTTGGAGGAGACAGCGGTCTCACCTGCGCAGCCGTGCAGGAGCAGAGAGAGGTGTGGAGAGACTCAGCCACTTTGAGTAGAGCTGATAGCATTATAGACGTGGTGGACCAATGCCCCTCACCCCCCTGCCTGGGGTGATGGGGATAATCCAATCTCCACCGCGAGGATAACCTCGGAGGTGGGCCCCAGGGTATTGAAGCCTGTTGGATGAGAGACTTGGAGAGAAAGAGAGGAGGAAATATCTGTGTGGGAGGAGAGCGGAGTAATTAGCAAGGCTTTGCTGTTGTTGTTGCGGCTGCTGGACACCACTAATTTGGGAGTTGCTGATCTGCCAATAAAGAGACTATCCTTTGTACCAAAGACTGTGTGTGAGTTGGAAGCTAGTGCCCTGGGACCGAAGGGGTTCTTCTATACAGGTCCTGTCCCATATTCCTGGGAGTATAGAAGATGGAGGCGCTGCACCACTAAGAGATCATGGAGACTACCACCCCAGAAGCCCCGTCCTGGCTCCCCAATAACATCACGGGAAGCTCAGGCCCTCCTGTTCCTCACAGGTATGCACCACCACACCGCATGTAATCTGCCCTCATGTACCGTAGACACCACCGTAGAGTCTGGGTGGGGGAAGCAGGGTTACATTTGAAGGTGCTGCTGAGAGATATATCAGAACAGGACCGGCTTATAGCAAGGCGGAACGGGATGAGTGAGATGCACTCTTCGTGCAAGTGTTGGAGAAGGATGGGCGCAATTGCATATGCCGAGGGTAGTCAGGGGAGTGCAGACTCTCGCACAGTACGCCTTGGGCGCCCATAGGAGGTGGCGTAGGAAGGGTGAATAGTTAGAGCTGACCGAGTCCCTTGAGGCAGGTAGCGTGAGGCAACTGGGGGGGTCAGCCTGTTAACCCGTCCAGGGACCATGGCCCAGGGCCCGCGCTATGAGTGGCCAAAAGTAGGAGACGCCCGTACCTAGAAGAGAGGTACCCTAGCTATCACCCACACACACGCACCACAGAGCACTTGCATGGTAGACATCGAGTACAGTGCATGGAGGAGAGGAGTTCCACTAAGCCTGGGGTAAAAGCCACCTCAATTTAGTGAGAAACAGAATGCAGAGCACACAGTTGGAAGTCAGTCAGTGTTTAGGTACGAGATACCCGTTAGACACTAAGGATAGGGCACATGGACATTTGGAGGACTCATCCAAGATGGCGTCCGTCCCTACATGTGCTCCGCGGAGCAAGAAAAGTGATCTAAAATGGCGGTTCCCGCCAAGCCTGGAGCAAGCACGTGCATTGTGCACAGAGACTATAAGGAGAATGTGGCTGGAAATGTGTAATAATCTGGGGCCAAACCCGGATTCTTTGCACGGGGAGCGGAGTGGCGCGAAAGCCGAAAGCCCACCCACCTGTGCCGTGACTGGTCAGAAAGCCAGGCCACGTCACGCTGAAGAAGAAAAGATCCCGCCTCTGGATTCCACCAGAGGGAGGGGGCACAAGGAGAACCAATCAGGAGAGTCCTCCCCAGCGAAGGGAGGGACCGGAAGCCTGAGCGAAGAGCTTCACTTTTGTCTGGCATTCGAGGAGCAAGGAGCTGAGACACTGAGCTGTACCAACCCTGAGCGAGCCATGTCCGAGATGAATACTTCCATTTACCAATTACCAGGAGGCCTACTGGTAGTGGAGGTAGCTGAGCATGAATACATCCGGTGTTTGTGCGTTCACTGCAGAATACCGGGCGCGGTACCAAGCACCAAGGCCCGATGCCCTCAATGTGGCACATTTTACCTTTGGCCGAACGAGCTGTGGCCTTTGTTCGGAACCCCGCGGGGTGCCTCTCCGGTAACATTGACGGAGGTGGCGGAAGGCAAAGACAAGACTGCTCTGGTTCCCCGTTATACCCAAGCGGGAGGAACCAACGCTCAGCCCGCTAATGAACTGAGCGAGCTGGCAACAGAGAAGAGCGTGACCGCAGTGGAGGTACCAGAGCGAGACTACTTTGTACCTATACCCACTGGTTGTATCGCCGAAGAACCAGGTGACTCCCTAGCGGAGGAACCGATCATGATTTCCTCGGAGGAAGAGGTTGGCGTGACATCGGTGGCGATGCGCCTTCCCGGCAAACCACCCCAAAGGCATCAAGAGAGAGCAGACAAGTCCGGAAACCATCCGACGGTGAGCGCTGGTGCGGCCGGAGGCCCGTAAGAGTCCCACCGCAGTGGTGACTCCCAGTGCGGCGGAAATGGAGACGGAGACTGAGACGATCCTAAAGGAGCCCGATGTCATCAAAAAGCAGCGGAGCGGTAAGGAGACTCCACCACACCCTTACTCCCGCCAGGTGCAGACCGCAACCCCGGCGAACGAGAAAGAGAGGCCTGAGGCCTACTTGTTCGACCGTGTACCGGATGCTCCGCCACCGCCCCTGCAGGTCCTCGACGCACTTCCGGTGCGTGACCACGGAGCGGGTGGAGATTCTGCGGGCGATCCTGATGACGTCGTTTCCGGTTCCACCGGAAAGAGAAGGCCAGGAGGAGTGTTCTCCTCTCGAAGCATAGTCTCAGCCATTGCCCTGGCTACCCTACCGAGTCGAGGCCCCTCCCGAGAAGCCAGAAGTATGGCGGAGAGTGCCTCTAAGAAAAGGTTCATTTGGCGTGGTATCACCCGCTTGTTGGACAATGCCATGGACGTTCCCCAAGCCTCGGCCCATAGCTCCACTGCCCCGGCCACTGCCCTTGCCCCATCACGAGTGGTGCCACCGGGACCTACCAGGGATAAGTTATGTAAATACCCCAAATACTCCAAGGACTTGCGGGATTGGGAGTTGAGTGATGAAGGGTCTGATAGGGAGATACCGTATTCGAGTGTTATACTTGTGCCTAACTCTGTGCCGTTTTCTCCTGCAGCTAGAGGGAGGGCCCGTTGGTCTCACACTCCAGTAGAGGCTGGGTCTACCAGCAAAGTGGTGCACAAAATGAGCCCTACTACGTATTATAATGCCAAGGGGAGGAGAGATTGCTCGCGATCTACTGATGCGGGTACGTCCGGTGTATCATCACAGGTAGAGTCCGATGTAGAACGCACTAGTCATTCCGCAGAGTATGAACACCGCGACAAATGGTGGGCGCCTTTGTTCACCGGATACCACGAGGGGATGGACCGTACACGGTTCTTATTAATTAAGAATAATGTAGTAGACCATTGGTGGGCGGCTGGTTCTTTCACTCCGCAGGAGGTGGAGGATGAGTTAGATCACCGGTTTCGGGGGAGAGAACAGAAACTGATTGTACCTCGAGGCCCCAGTATTTTGTACGATGAAGTAGCTCCAGAAGAGCCTGTGTTTTGGGTACTGCGAGCAGGGCAGGGCACCGCAAACTCACCAAACTAAGTCGAGCTGACCGGGCCATAGTCGCTAGATACCGGCAGTCCCACGGTATGAGTATCCCTATCTGCCTGAGCCCATCATGAGGGAAATTGAAGAGAACCAAGACAGTTGGCTCAGGGAGGCAGTCCAGGAATACCTTCGGACCAAGTTCGGTCAGAGAGGGTATCACGAGGATAAGATTAGTGAATTAGTACGCATATGGAGCATAGGTAGCTGTATCTACATGCACGGTGTTACATACAGGCCTGAGCATGGGCCGGTCCAATCGTTCGCTGTGACCGTCATGGATCATAATGGACGGCGGGTAAGAAAGCCTGATCCAAAGCACTATCTGTAGGGTTCTCCATGTTGGGAGTACCCGGTTGTACTTGTACTGAACTACCTCATTATGCCATGTATTATGACAATGTTTATGTGTGCTGTTTCCCAGGTGGCTCGCCGCAGGATGGGTCTGCTAAAACTAGGTCCAAGTGGGGACCATTGGATTCCACCATAGGGAGAGTGTAGCCCCCTGTAAACAGCACAGGCTATACCTATCTCCCTTCTACTGTGGTAAGTCCTGTTAAGATCAGGCACCAGTAATCATCATGGGTTTTCCCCCTTCATAGCCCTGCCCTGAGTGGTAGATGCAGGCCTGGACTCTGCTGCAGGCGTGAGCAAGAGGGGAGGTTCTGCTGACATCACGAGAGGTGGGGCTAGCTCTATATTTAGCAGCCAACTCCTGTAAGTGACGAGTCTGCTGTTAGTATGCCGCGAGTCAGCCATGGGACTGGTCTGAGTAGTGAGTCCTGCTGATCGGTCCAAGGAGTTGGAGGAGACCGCAGTCTCACCTGCGCAGCCGTGCAGGAGCAGAGAGAGGAGTGGAGAGACCACTTTGAGTAGAGCTGATAGCATTATAGACCTGGTGGACCAATGCCCCTCACCCCCCTGCCTGGGGTGATGGGGAGAATCCAATCTCCACCGCGAGGATTACCTCGGAGGTGGGCCCCGGGGTATTGAAGCCCCAGCCCAGACTATCCTGTCGGAGGAGAGACTTGGAGGGAAAGAGAGGAGGAAATATCTGTGTGGGAGGAGAGCAGAGTAATTAGCAAGGCTTTGCTGTTGTTGTTGCGGCTGCTGGACGCCACTACATTTGGGAGTTGCTCATCTGCCAATAAAGAGACTATCCTTTGTACCAAAGACTGTGTGTGAGTTGGAAGCTATTGCCCTGGGACCGAAGGGGTTCTCCTATACAGGTCCTGTCCCATATTCCTGGGAGTATAGAAGATGGAGGCGCTGCACCACTAAGAGATCATGGAAGCTACCACCCCAGAAGCCCGGTCTTGGCTCCCCAATAACATCGACGGGAAGCTCAGGCCCTCCTGTTCCTCACAGGTATGCACCACCACACCGCATGTAATCTGCCCTCATGCACCCTAGACACCACCGTAGAGTCTGGGGGGGGGGGGGGGGGTAGCAGGGTTACATGTGGGTTCTGATAAGGGAGCACTCCCACCACGTTGGGATCCCTAATTAGTGGAGTCGCTGCCCCGAGTATAAGTATACCCCAGGCTCCCAGTGGCGGAGGCTCAGGCCTCTTGTTAGCCTCACAGGTGACAGCAGCATCAGTAGTTACCGTACCCCAGGGGTACCAGGGCTACATTTATTTCGTATAATAATCAGGAATCTGGTATTTCAGCAGCTTCATTCATTATTACTCTTAAGGCAGCAGGCATTTTCAATTCAGGTTACAAGCAGGAGAATAGCACTTCAAATCAGTGTTCTGAGATGCCCATCCCAGTTATTCGGAATAAAATAGAACCCCTATCAGGAATTGCTATCATAAGTCTTCTCTCAGTTACATGTGATTTCATTTATATTTTCTGTTATATTTTCCTTATTCTTGTTTATCTTTATGGATTTACTGGGGCATTATGTCAATCATGGTAT
Organism: Ascaphus truei; assembly: GCF_040206685.1. Taxonomy (NCBI): domain Eukaryota; kingdom Metazoa; phylum Chordata; class Amphibia; order Anura; family Ascaphidae; genus Ascaphus; species Ascaphus truei. The sequence continues at coordinate 533,600,413 of NC_134483.1, forward strand.
TTTTTTTTTACCTGGGGAACATCATCTTTTAGCCAGATATCCATTATCTCACATGTTTTTCACAAAACTGTTTCTTCCTCATCTATATTTATCTTGAATTATTTTTTACCAGCGAAGGTCAATTTTCAAAAGTTCTATCTTGCAGTGCAAATTTAGCATCAATACAATCGACACATTGATAAGTAATTAGCTAAGTTGCTGATCGATCTGTTCTCCTGTGATCGATCGGGGAAGATTCTAATTGGGGGTCCACTAAATTGCTGTCAGTGCTGCAGAAGAGGACCAAAGATGTCTGTGGGGAAGATCATGTGACCAGGCAGTCAGTTGATACAATTGGTGCACTGCTAGAGAGAGAGCAGGGCTCAAAAAGGGGTGTGTCCGAGCCTGCTTCAGAAGAGGAAGGAAATGTGACTTTGTACATGGTTGCTATAGAAACAAAATATGCTTGTCACATTATAATACATGAAAAATATAATTCAGAGTTGTTTTTTAAACAAAAAATGCTACAAGGTTTTTCTCATACAGTAGTACAGAGCTGCTTTATTTAAAAAAAAAAAAAACCACATGTAGGATATGGCTTGGTCTGCAGCTTTAATAGCAAAATAGTCTCTAGAAAATGGTTCAGGCCTACTACCATGGTCCAGGCTTAATTCTTTGAAAGTCGGATGCATTTTCAACTATTTCAAATTTTGACGCGGTTACAACTTTTGTTTTCATTGCACATATACCATTTGTCTTAGTACATACCATTTACCCCTGTGCATCACGCTTGTTTGTGCTGATAAATGGCACCCAATGTGAAAAAAAAAAGTTTGCGTCTAGACGCGCGCGCAGAGGCAATATAATTCCTGGTTTTCTTGCATCAATTTAATGGCAAAAATTCCATTTGCGACAGTCACACTGGGAGAATCATGCATGCTGACATGTTTCTTATTTACTCGAGTTTACATGTGTAGCCCCGGTCCCCGGCGGCTCCTAGAGACCCCCCTCCTTTGTGGCAGCGCGGTCGCGGGTGCCGCCGGAGCCAGCGACGGACCCGCCGGCTGCTTCCAAAGGTGGGAACCGGAGCAGGGAGTGTTGCGAGCCTTAGGAAGCTCGGCGGCGTACCCGGCTAGCGGGGGCCGCCATTGTGGTTGCGCGCGCATGCGGCGTGATCGTGCATGCGCGGATCAGGCTAGGGAGTTGCGGCGGCCCTTAGGGAGTTGCGCATGCGCAGTAGAATCGCGCACGCGGCCCCAATATAGAAATAGCCTCCACGGGACTACAATTCCCAGGAGGCTAAGGGGGAAAGGCACCAAGTGCCCCCGCGTAGCCAATAGGGCTGGAGGATTGCCCTGCAGGGAGAATAGATACATTTCGCGGGGTTTGGAGGAGAGGAGGAGTTGGCGCCAGGAGAAGCTAGGGGAAGGAGGTAGGGTGCAGGAGTCAGTGACTCTGCACTAGGCCAGCAGCCCCCAAGGCCCCAGATAGTCCTGAGTCACCCAGTAGTGTCAGGGACAGGCCCCAGTTTAGGGAACCTGCCCCTTATTATCCAGAGTCAGTTAAGGACCCAGCAGACGCTGCGCGTCCATCCAGAGGTTTGGGCTCAGACCTTCGCTGTCGCTGCAGCAGCCACCCGGGTGGGATCGCCCCGGACGGTAGTTCCTGTATAAAGCCGACATCAGGATCCTTTGTGAAGTTCCTTGGCAGGCCCGGGCACCGGAGTGCCCGGCAGGTAATCAACAAGTGCACCAACGAGTCATATCATATTCACACGGGACATAGTGGCTGCGCAGTCACACATATCTATCTCACTTGAGGGTGGGGTAATACTGTGTGGGGTTACTGGACACTGGGTGGGATCATCCGGTGGAGGTAGCGTCTTGCGAGACGCAGTAGTTAGTGTCTCCTCTAGGGAGGGACACCGGTTGATATATATTGCCTATGCTAGTTCAGTAAAGTCATTCGTTTGGTTTACATGCTGTGTGTGTGTGAAGTGATATACAATTGTCCTGCGAGGAACCACTCCCCCTCTGGTGGGAGCCATCGCAGGTGGAGGCGCTGCACCAAGTACGAGGTTATTCATATTGCCATATGTGCCCCAGGCTCTCCGTGGCGGAGGCTTAGGCCTCCTGTGAGCCTAACAGGTAAAGCACCACACTGGGTAATGAATATAGATCCCCTCACCTACACCCTATCTGCGATTGGGGGGGGGGGGGGGAATATGGGTTACACATGTAAATTAATTAGACACCCCACCAGGACTACTCACTGCAGGTCACCTCACCGCATTTCCCTGTTACCATGGGTTGCCTCACTGCCTTTTGCCATCTTTGGGAGTCCTCATATCTCCACTTCCGCTGGGCGCATCCGGTGGTTTAACATGGGTTGCCTCACTGCCTTTTGCCATCTTTGGGAGTACTCAGATCTCCACAACCTCGGGGCACCTCCAGGGGGCGTGCGCGGACCGCTCGGCTTGGCCACCAGCACATATTTATATTTAGAGATCCGTCCTGGCTTTTGGCGGCCAGACTGGGTGTCCTGTGCGTGGGCACTCATAGGTGCCATCGGGACAGAGGGGTGCCCTGCGGCAGGGGGGATACGAGTGGTGAGGACATTTGGGGAGGGCAGCCTGCAGTGATGGAGGACACCCCTTTTTTCGGATGGCACCCTGGGAAAGTACCCGGCCAGACCACCCCTTAATCTGACACTGCTCATCAGCCACCAACAGTCCAGGTTATCAGGATATCCCCTGCTTCAGCACAGGTGGCTCAATCAGTGGCCCAGTTGAAGAGAAATGGGTGAACATACGTAAGCAGGAATGATAGAAGAGCACATCGTACAGCCATATATAGAAATATAGATCCGGTGAGTGCATAAGCATAATGTAGTGTATAATTTATGCCATAGAATTTTTTTTTTAATGATGTGCAATATCTAATAAGCAGTGCTATGCCATACATCTCAGACCTGACTGAGCTAGTTGATGCAAGGAGAAAGGTTCAACTTTTTTTTACACCGACTATAAATATTGACCCGACTATCTCTTCCCATTACCACCACTCCCCAAAACACTCACTAGGCCAAGTAGAGCCAAATTGAAGCAATATTCTTTGATACATTGGCCCAACGTTCCACAACTTCCACTCGCTGTTACTGTAGTTAGCGCATGACCCCCAATATGTCCATTAACTAAGAGAGGTATCTGGTCTACTTAATAAAGGAAGGATGTCCTTGCTATTTTCTTCATGTCCTTTCATTGAAGAGGCAAATGAGTGCAGGAAATAACCTATGTTCTCATAATCGTTAGTATAATGCAAGTAGCTCTGTAATTACACCAAAATTGTGTTGCTTATAAGCCCCATACCCAATCTAACACCAAAGTACAGCTCAACCCCGTTATAACGCGATCTGTTACAACGCGAATCCGCTTATAACGCGATGTAAGCGTGGCTCCCACTTTTCATATTTATGAATACTTTAAAACACGATTATTGGTATCTTAATTACTTTATTGTACAATGCATACAATTGTACATTATTTATAACGCGATCCGCTTATAGCGCGATGTGATTCTTTGGACCCCAAGCACAGCGTTATAAGGGGGTTGAGCTGTATATATTAAATGATGCAGCTCCTATAGAAAGTCGATGTACTTATTACACCCCTTCACTGCCAGAGGGGTCTTCAAGCAAGCATCTCTAGGCAGCCCTTTCAAGCTTTTCCTTTTATCCAACAGTGCTAATAATTATTTTATTTTCACCGCTTGGATTTCTATCTGAATTAAAAGTGAGCTACACACAGAAAAAGGGGTGCCCCCGCACAGCTAAGGGGAGTGAGTGCTCACTCACTAGGTTTTCTTTTTCTTTTGGTTTATTGTGAATTAAAAGTGAGCGCAGTTTTTTTTTCTAAAACAAAAACATTTTTTTTTGCAGATTTGTGATTAAATTCCTTTTACGACTTACAGATATTGTTTAAAAAAAAAAAAAGAAGCAGAGAATGGTGTGTTTCTTCATAGATTTCTCATTAAACATGCATTTTGTGCAGTAAATTACAATATAATGGGCATGCATTTATTAACTGAATTGCCTGTGTAAATATGGCTCTCCTCTCCTAGAGGAAATCATTGGAGTCCCCATGATGGACGTCAATTTGTTATGTCTCACCAGTGAGCTCCTCTCGTCTTACGCCATGCGCTTTACAGCGGTGTGGAGACCGTTTAGACACAGGGCCAGAGGGCAATCTGCCAGGTCCTTGAACATTGAAAGAGAAATTAACCCAATATGTATTCTGTCATATTGTATTCCGGGATGGAGAATGGAAGTATTGCCAGCACGGAGCTTCTCTGGGGGGCGTCTAGCTCATTAAGTGAACTAATAAAACAAAACGCTGACAGATGCACAAACTGCTGACAGGCACACATCTCAACATTTTATTGTGTGGAAAATGTGATGCTTGGATCACAGGTACCCAAACTATTATTGTGACAATTACTAACAAAATGTTTTCCCCAACACAAATAAATGATGGTTCTCTTCTCCTCCCTTGTTCTTCCTCATTTCTCTTCACGTTGTTTCCACCCATTCCAACACCTGTCTAAGGCCGCGATTATAGTACGCGCGATGGCGCTCGCGCGCTTGACGAGGATAACCTGCCCAATCCCCATGCGGGCGTCCCTAGTGAGCGCACGACGGAGCGCGATGGCGCGAGTGTGTTTTGAAAAAGACAAAACATTTTTGGGGCCGATTCACTAAGCTCCGTTAAGTGGCTTTAAGAGCGCAAAGTACCCTTTAAGCCCTTTAAGCATTGCGATTCACTAAGCAGTGATAACGGCGCTTTATCGGTCTTAAAAGGTATTTTTTTGCCCTAGGCGCAAAATGCGCACGATCAGCCTATTGCGCTGATTTTTGCCAGTACTACCGATTCACTAAGCAGCGCTAAGTGAATCGACCTTAAAAAACACGCCAAACAAACGCACCAGCAAAAGGCAGGCGCAAAAGAAGCTGGACTTAGAAAAAATTTAATTGTTTACCTTTTTGCTGGCACACCATCGATACAACAGGCCCGCGGGGGTGTACGGGGGTCCCCGCGGCCGTCTGGAGGCGTCCGGGGGTCCCCGCGGCCGTCCGGGGGCGTCCGGGGGTCCCCGCGGGCCTGCGGTACCAATGGTGTGCCCCCAAAAATTAAACAAGACTGTAAAAAAATACCCCCGTCCCCTAACACATACAGTACATTAATGTGCAAAATTACTATTATCCATATTACATATGGATAATAATGCTTTTGTAAATTAAATATACATTAATACAATAAATACATTAAATACATGTTGTACTCAACCTTGTCCGGCACCCACGATGAAGGCCAGCCGCATCTTCCTCCTCATCCATACACTGGGGTGCTGAAAAATATACAAAATAAGAACAAGTGCCAAACTAATGTCCCCTAACCCCTTAATGACCTTAGCGGTTATTAACCGCTACAGTCATTAAGGGGTTAAGCCACCATGACCCGATACCCACCCTTCACCCATTAATTTGTACAGTCGCTTCATCATGTGTGTATATATATATATATATTATAATATATATATACAGCTCAACCCCGTTATAGCGCGGTCCTCGGGGTCCACCCGAGACCACCGCGTTAGTAACGGGGTCGCGAAAAAACAAAATGGCCGCCGCAAAAAAAAATGTAAAAAAAAATATGGCGGCCGCATCAGTGCTACCGTGTCCGCCGGAGGGAAAGCTGAGAACTCTCCCAGCGTTCCCAGACCCGGTGGGGCAGCGGCAACCGCACAAATCTCTTAACTTGCATTTGGCAAATGCCGTGTGTGCGCACGCCGTGGCCGTCTTCGTGCGCCGTGCACGTGCGCAGTGCACGTGGTTTGTGTAAACAAAGCAGGGACGCCACAGTCTCTTCTTTGAAACCCGATCCCATGCACATGCGCAGTGCGATCGTAACACAGCAGTGATATGCTGGGCATTCCGAACACTGACAGACACCGGGCAAATACAAATCTCTCCAAATATCAAACAGCACCAAGCTCAATCAATATCTAATAAATCAAAATACAAACACTCAATTTGACAATGTGTACATTATACAAATAATCTTTGCATCATATATACTATGTCAAACAATGGTCCAAATCAAAGACACTAATCCAAACAAGATACAAATACAATCATTAAAGAAAAACAAAGCATCAACACAATTAATTTACCATCAATTAATCCAATCACCAATCAATTACAATCCAATTCAATTACACACTTCAAATCCTACAATCAAACCATTGTGTAAATTAATCTATGACAAAGTAACCATCAAACAAAATAAATCGATATGCCAAAAATAAGCCAATAAAATAATCTATAGAAACCAGCCTTTAACTAAACATTTGCAAAAATTAAATGTACATTAGCAACATATTTTTACACAAAGCAGCAAATTACCATTCAAAAAAACATCCAAACAAGGCAAGCCAACACGTTTTTATTATACCTGTATGTATGTCCATCTATAGTTTACAGACATAAATACAGGTGCAATAAAAGAGCATTAAAAACAATTTATTCACATTAAAAATGAACATACAATATAACCACTGATTTGTATTGTACGTATGTATACCCAAAGTGACATACATACATTCAGGGCAAATAAATGGACATAAAAAAAAAATGGACGTCAGGGAACGAAGTCCAAAAAACCTGTAAAATAAAATTAAAATACATTTTCTTTTTTTACTTACCATTAGATGAACCAGTCACAGCAATCAAGGGGAACCGGAACCACTGGAGCAGCTAATCCAACAACAGGAACCAGGTAACCATAAAATAAAAAATCCATTACAATCCACAAGTGTCTTTATCTTCTTTTTTCTATTTGTAATCCATCGTGGGGTCTTCTCCGTCTTCTTCTGGGGGTCTTCTTTCTTCTTCCGGGGTCTTCTTATCTTCATCCGCCACGCCCTGGTCTTCTTTCTTCATAGGAGGTCTTTCCTCCTCGGCGTCAAGCCTGAAAATGAGACGACATAGGCTTTTAAAGGCCTATGACGTCACATTTTCGTCATATGGTTCTCACGGCCCTGATTGGGCCGTGAAAACCATGTGTTTTGGCCGACAAAAAAAAAATTATGACGTCATTTAAAGGCAATGAAAGCACAGCCAATCAGAATTGGCTGTGCTTCAATTGCCTTTAAGATGACGTCATGAACTGAAAGATGGCCGGCCTCACATGGTACGGTAGCCAATCAGAGCGTGGGAACTCCATCCCAACTCTGATTGGCTCAAGTACCATGTGACAGGCTTTCAAGAACGTCACATCCGTTCTCCCCAAAGCCTCTGTCACATGGTCTACTTGAGCCAATCAGAGTTGGGATGGAGTTCCCACGCTCTGATTGGCTACCGTACCATGTGTCCTGTTGATTGGTGATTTGATTAATTGATGGTAAATTAATTGTGTTGATGCTTTGTTTTTCTTTAATGATTGTATCTGTATCTTGTTTGGATTAGTGTCTTTGATTTGGAGCATTGTTTGACATACAGTAGAGGCAACGTTTATTCTAATATTTGCCGTAAACTAGCCGGGTTACATTCTGGGTATGTGCTGGGTATGTGCTGGGTATGTTCTGGGCTAGTTTGAGGCACGTTTAAGGCATTTCTGCATTGACTAACGACCCATAGGATTAACACAGCAGGGATCCCTGGCAGTCCCATTCAGTTTGAATGGGACTGCCAGGGACCCCCGCTGTTAATCTGATAGGCCATTAATCAATGCAGAAATGCTGGGGCTAGTTTAAGGAAAGTTTAAGGCATGTATTCAGAATGTACCTGGGTGTTTCCTGGGTTTTTTGGGGAATTGCCACTGGTTTTTGTTCAAATAAGAGTTGCCTCTACTGTAGTATATATGATGCAAAGATTATTTGTATAATGTACACATTGTCAAATTGAGTGTTTGTATTTTGATTTATTAGATATTGATTGAGCTTGGTGATGTTTGATATTGGGAGAGATTTGTATTTGGCCATGTACAGTATTTATTTGTATATTGGTTAATCATGCATATACAGTATATATATATATTATAATATATATATATATATATATATATATATATATATATATACATACATGATGAAGCCACTGTACAAATAAGTGGGTATCGGGTCAGGGTGGCTTAACCTCTTAATGACTGTAGCGGTTAATAACCGCTAAGGTCATTAAGGGGTTAGGGGACATTAGTTTGGCACTTTTTCTTATTTTGTATATTTTTCAGCGCACCAGTGTATGGACGGGGAGGAAGATGCGGCTGGCCTTCATCGTGGGTGCCGGACAAGGGTGAGTACAACATGTATTTAATGTATTTATTGTATTAATGTATATTTAATGGGCAAATGCATTATTATCCATATGTGGATAATAGTAATTGTGCACATTAATGTAGTGTATGTGTTAGGGGGCGGGGGGGATGTGTGTGGTATATTGCTATGTTTATTGGGGGCAATTGTCCCCAGTAAACATGCTATTATGCCTTAACCCCTTCATTGCCTTAGCGGATAGCCGCTAAGGTAATGAAGCTGCTTTAATGTATTTTTATTAATATTGTGTGGTAGCAGGGGACCCCCTGCTCCCGCACACTATTATTAAAATGTACATTAATGCAGCTTCATTACCATAGCGGATAGCCGCTATGGTAATGAATTATTATTTATTGTTATCAGTTTTTTAATACTAGTGTAGATGTGCAGGGGGTCTCCTGAGCTGAACCCCATTTGTTTCATAACCGAGGACCCCTTACTTCAGGAGTTACAGGCCCCGTTATGGGGTGCCGTTATCCCCTGCACTTTAAAGCTCCCGCGTCACGTGACTGGGACATTGAAATTCTGCAGGGGATACTGACACCCCATTACGGGGCCTATATCTCCTGAAGTAGGGGGTCCTCGGACCTGAAACCAATGCGGTTCAGCTCAGAAGACCCCCTGCACATGTATACTACTATTAAAAATCATATTTGGCCAGCACGATCGCCTGTAAGAGCCATGCATTGAGACGCAGCGTCTCCATGCAGTTCTTACAGGCTGCTTTGTTTATAATAGTTATCGTGCTAAACAACTTTTAGCACGATAACAGGGGAGGGGGGGGGGGAAAGGTGATCGTGCGCTATGGCCCTTTTGGCCAAGGCCGGCCGTAAACGCGCCGAGCAGCCTTAGTGAATAGCGCTTATGGCTTCAGCCTTTTGCGGCCGGGCGATATAACCCATTTTAGCGCTAGTTAACGTAGCTTAGTGAATCGGCCCCTTTGTCTTTTCAAGCGACGGCCGCGTCATGTGAGCGGTTCAGCCAACGGGGGCGAACTGCTCACGTGACATCACGGCCACGCCTCCCCATCGCCGGAACATCGCTGAAAGCACAGTTCGCACATCGCGCTAGCGGCAGGCGTGCGCCATGGCACGCGATCTGTCGCACAGTGAGTATATGCTCATCCTAACACGTCCTTCATTCTCACACACAGACACTGTTTAAGCAGAGAAAATGTCCCATAATCGCACTGGTTTCCTTGCATCCTACAGCAAAAGTGGTATAGATGTCTAGAGAAAAAGAAACAAGGAACAACGTTGCGTGTCACTAGAGATCAGTGAAACCTTTAACTAAGTTTGCGATTGTGGAGAATTGTAGATCCTCATCTGAGATAACCGTATACGGTGCTAAATTTGCCAATTTCCCCTGCAACTTTGAGTTTTTATACCTGTAGTGAAATTTGCAAAAGCAGCAATTCCCAGATCCACAAAAGGGTGCTAAACCTTATCATGTCTCTACCTCCGTTCATATGAATGGCAGTAAAAGTGTGCTGAAGCTTAGCACCCTTTTGTGAATCTGGGCTCAAATGTCCTTTGTAGGTAATTTTGCTTGGCATGAAAACGTTTTCCTTTTGTATGGATTTTTTTGTCTCAAACATTCATTAAGGGAACTTGGACAGCTTGACATCTAGGTGACACCACAGATCAAACGCTGTGCAAAACCAGAAAATGCACACTATTAAAACCTTTATTTTAAAAATGATAACTTTATATAGGGGTTTTCTCCCAATGGGGCTCAAACCGCTTCACACATTCAAAGCTAAGAGTTATCAAAAAAATTATAGGAAAACATTTAAAGCTATAAAAGAAACGCCAAACGCAACATAAACATTAAAATATAGGATGAACAGCATATGTAATGGAATGATACTGTAAGTATTGAATGTCAGGTTGGGGTTCACTCATCACGTGCCTGGGTAAAGAGTCTTGAGCGGAGCGCTGGGTGACTCAGGATTATGAAAAAGAAAAATAAATACAATAGTGCAGATGGTATTGGAATAATAATATAATTAAAATGTTCTCTGTAGTAGTGGTACTCACAGATTGCACTATCAAATATAGGCGTATCAGAGACCCTTCTCTCTCTGATGGGAGCCCTTTGATGGAAATCCCTCAGAGTGGTGTGTGGATAACGGAAGCTTGTAATAGAGTGGTTCAATAATTCTCCCAGGGGTATGTAAAGTGAAAGAGAGAACACACGATAGTGTAGTACAGTCTAAAATTGTATTGGCAGCAATCAACAATTATATGTGTAATACACTCACATTTTGTAATACAATATGGTTCGTGGGAGAGGACAGCTGTGGATGGAGAACGCCGGTTGTTCCTGGAGCGGAGGAGCCCTTCCGCATACGTCACTGGTGCCTTTTTCACGTCCTGTGTTGTCGTAGGTCAGGGCGGAAGAGGCTGCCTGGTGTATCCGTCTCCTACTAGCTTGCCAGCAGTTGTCTCACGGTTTCCTCAGCACAATCACCTCCCACAGCGGATCGATTCTACGCGTTTCGCTGTGGCTTCTTCAGGAATCGATTCCTGAAGAAGCCACAGCGAAACGCGTAGAATCGATCCGCTGTGGGAGGTGATTGTGCTGAGGAAACCGTGAGACAACTGCTGGCAAGCTAGTAGGAGACGGATACACCAGGCAGCCTCTTCCGCCCTGACCTACGACAACACAGGACGTGACGAAGGCACCAGTGACGTATGCGGAAGGGCTCCTCCGCTCCAGGAACAACCGGCGTTCTCCATCCACAGCTGTCCTCTCCCACGAACCATATTGTATTACAAAATGTGAGTGTACACTGGCGACACACTTTATTCGAGCTCGGCTAGTCCCACGAATTCGGGTATACCCGGGTGTATTGAGGTTTGTGACTGTTTTCTGCCCGAGTGCATTGGGTTATTTTCCAGGCAGGGATTGAAGCATTTTATTCCCGCTGGCTGCAATACTGCACAGTATATATATATATACTGCATTACAATTCATGAATTTATGCCATCTGGTAGACACGCGAAGCATTGCAGCCTATTAAATCCTAATCATTATCATTTAACAGATCAGCCGCCCGTCAGCCAGGCATGAGCCCAGGCTGGGAAGGCAAACGCAACGGGGCTTGTCAGAGGTGAGGAGCGGCGCATTCCAGGTATCTGCCAGGTACATACTGGGTATTTGCTCGAATAAAGTGTGTCGGTGCAGTATTACACATATAATTGTTGATTGCTGCCAATACAATTTTAGACTGTACTACTCTATCGTGTGTTCTCTCTTTCACTTTACATACCCCTGGGAGAATTATTGAACCACTCTATTACAAGCTTCCGTTATCCACACACCACTCTGAGGGATTTCCATCAAAGGGCTCCCATCAGAGAGAGAAGGGTCTCTGATACGCCTATATTTGATAGTGCAATCTGTGAGTACCACTACTACAGAGAACATTTTAATTATATTATTATTCCAATACCATCTGCACTATTGTATTTATTTTTCTTTTTCATAATCCTGAGTCACCCAGCGCTCCGCTCCAATTTGAAAATCTGCACAAGAACCATCTGGACATGAACAGTCCGTCCTAAGGGTGTAGAGCTGCTTTTTTATTTATTGTATTGCACATTTTTATTTATATAATTTTCACACATTGGTGAAGGTCACTAAACACAATTTGTGCACTGATTATTAATTGAATCACACTGTCACGTATATTGTATAATTACTTAATTATTTATTATTCACTTATTTTTGAGAAGCGCCCGGTTTTTATCTTTTGTTTCTAAAGAGTCTTGAGTCTGTTTTTAAAGATTCCCATATGGGGCAGAGAGTTCCAAAGAGTAGGAGCAGAATTACTATAAGCTCGGGCCCAATATAATGTCAGGGAGATTTGGGGAACTGTTAGGAGTCCTTCACCTGTGGATTGAAGTGAGCAAGTGGGAGTGTTGGGTACCAGAGAGCTCTTTCAGATAGTTGGCACCCTGATTATGTAGGGCTTTGAATGTCAGCAAGACAATTTTGAAACCGATTGGCCATCTTACAGGCAGCCAGTGCAAAGACGGAGTTCATGTGGCAAGAACGTGTCTGGATAGTTAACAACTGGCCAGAGCATTGTGAACCAGCTGCAGGCGGTGCAGCTCTGTGTCCGGAAATCCCGGGTAAAGTGCATTGCAGTAGTCCAGGAGTGAAGACACAAAGGTATGAATTAGCATAGGGAGACCCTCTGGGAGAATCAAGTACTTAATCCTGGCTATGTCCCTCAGGTGAAAGAATGATGATTTGATCGTCATCTAATTAAGTGTCAAATCACAATGAATGACAACACCATGATTCCTCACATTGTCTGAGTTTAGTAACTGAGAAGCCCTGAGCTTAACGCCAGTTGGTTGACCCAGCTGCAGTCTTGTAGTCATCAGACAGTGAGGACCTGCCTCTGACTTATCATGATTCCTCATTAACCAACTGCATTCATCCAATTTAGACATTCATCTAGGGCTAATAATGAGTCCTTAGTACCCAGTACAAAGGACAAGTACAATTGAGTGTCATCTGTATAGCAGTGATAGCCCAGGCTATGTCTGACCACAGCAAGATCGCAGGTTCACACGGCCAAAATTCATTATATTAATTGCCCGTAAGGATTAAAACAGCGGGGGTCCCTGCACCTTAATGAGGGCTTAGCTGTGACCAGGCCACACTTGGGCTGTGGTTCATATGCAGCAAGTGCAGGGCAGGGTGGAGATGAATCTGACTGTGGTTGTACCTGTGAACAACACAGAACACACCTGAGATAACTGTGTTTTCATAATTGAATTCCATATTTAAATTAGCTTATTTCTCAGGTATCTCTGGTGTGTTCTATTTTGTCTCTCTATCTCCTCTCCACCAAAGCCCTTATTTCAGGGTCTGGATCGGAGTAACGCCACCCAGTGCTGTATTAAAGGGCGGGCTGGCCGGCAGGCCACTTGCTCAGGAGGCGTCAACTAAAAAGTGCGCCACACATCGCTGCTTGACTCCTTGCACCACATTAGTTTCAACATCCGTTATACTTAATGCAATTCACTTTCAGACTGAAATCAGGACTTAACAAAGCATTATTGAGACACATCAAGACATAACGTCACCTTAATTCACTTAACTGAGCTCTGTGGATCTGGGCCTTAGATTGCATCCTGTAAATTGGAGATCACAGCGATAGCTCTACATATCAAGGATCAGCATACAAGCGCAGAGAGACTAAAAGACTGTATTGAAATCTATCAATTTCACCATGGGAAGAGCGAGACAACCCTACTCTGCAGTATTGCAAGCATTCACATCATTCATCCCTATGATCCTGTGTTCCTGTCCACCAGCCCAGTGCGGCAGAGACTCATCTAGGAGACATCCGAGGCAGAGATTCACCACACCCCAGCTTTTGAGGAAAGTGAGTACAAGGGAAAGGATCCACTGCAATTTTATTTAAGTTAGATAGTTAGGGACACAGCTTTTGGAAGCACTAGGTAGGACCGGGATCATCTGGATAGGGCTAGGTAAAGGTTTGCCATGCTACTTATGACTGTACATTTTACCCCAATATTCTGTCCTATGTTTGTTTGACTATGGGCCCAAACGTTTCTCGACTACTATCAGAGATAACTTAATGAAGGTGTTTGTTTAAATTCTGACAGTGTGACATACACTGTATGTTTAGAATTTCCCTAAGGTTTGTCATTAAGGCCAACACTTGTGCATCATCCAGGTACACGCATTGCTAGTGAAACATATTAAACCTTGCCAAGAGAACGGTGAAATGAGGGCAGAATGGTATTTGAGCCCTAGGTCAGCAAACTCAGAATCCCTCAGCTCGTATAGAGCAAAATAGTTGGGAATTACAGGCATAGACATTCTACCCTGAACTAGGCTGATGGTGCATTACACAATTTCAAGGCAAAGCTGTGATACCACTTTGTCCACTTGTAGGAGGAATTTGGTTACCTCTGGTATTCAGAACGAAATATCGTGGATCACTCTAGATTTACTGAATGGGGTGTATGAGAGGATCTTGATCCTTATAAGTCAGTCATGGTAAAAGGTATTGGGGACTGATATTGGACACAGGAAGTTCTAAGAGGAGTACAATTCTAGGAAGAGTGAACGTTTGACTCCGCACCGGCAACTAAATTCAGAATAGCTCTCTAGCCCCATGTGAGTGCCACCAAGTGTTAAGTCAGTCACTGTAGAAGTACCATCTGAAGTAAAGCCAGATAAAAATGCCACTCTTTGGATGTTGGTTGTAAAATGAGAGGTAGACACTTCTAAGGAAATGATGATGCCAGGGGACCTGGTTGAGAAGCTGACGGCGGCTTTCTTTGGAAGTGAAGGAAAAAATCTATAGTATATTTGACAGTTAGTGGCCCATGATGCAACCTCATCAACCAGCCCAGATACTATCATCCATAGCCATGGAGCAAGTGATGGACAAGACACTGAGACACAGAGAGATTGTTCCTTACCGGACACTAAAGACATTCTCAGGGTAAAACCTGTTCCAGTAGGGAAAGATGCTTTTGAGTTGGATGAAGCAAGCTGCTCAAATGGTCCATGAATTGTAAGGCTCAGAACAAGATAAGAGGATCAGGATTGATGAGAGCCTCAAATCACTAGCTTTGGCTATTATCGGGAAATTCTGGAGCCACCTCTCTTGAGTACCTGCAAGCATCGGAGGATACCTTTGCAGCCACAGAAATTGGGAAAGGAGGTTTGCAGGCCAGTCTAAGACATGTGAATGTGCTCACAAGTGGTATTATTATTAATTGTACAGTGGAGAAGTTAGCAGAATTTCTGCGGCATCTCGGCGTAATACTGTGAAAAGTGTTAAGTAAAGGAGGAGTCTTTGCCAGTAGAGTGGACCAAGGGAAGTTGAAGCTCACAGGCCAAGTTATCAAGTTCCAGAGACGGTTGCTCAACATACCAGGTCAAGGAACTAAAAGCACAGGATAAGAATCTTAAGTAAAGCCTTTCACTGCTGAGGTCGTGAAAAGCCATAACTGTAGGGCAGTCTTTTCCCAGCCTCACAGTAACTCTTTCTGATTAAACAAAATTAGGGAGAAACTGAAAAACAGATCTACTGTAGGTTTAGCACCAGATGTAAGAAGGGGGATAGCGATGTATTGCACAGTTAATTACAGAATTAGTACACAACTTCCCAAGTGAGCTAACGACTATGATAAACGTGGTGACTGATATCTTTTAATAAAAAAAAAAAAAGTTAAACATTTAAATAATTTGAGAGTTTGAAACTTAGTTTGCTTAACATTTAAATTGAAAGGATGGGGTGTTGGTTGTCAACCCTTTTCCTGCCCTGGAAAAGGATAGAATTATTGAGAAGGTGGAGTTAAAAGCAGCAAATGTCCCCCAAAACTGCAGCTTACAACGTTACTTGGATAAACTTTAAACAAATGATTTCACAATACAGTACTTTCAGCATAGACACATTAAATAAATAAATGTAACGCATCACCGCGCTCTATTAACATCACTGCCATTAGTGTACCTTCTGAGCACAAGACGTTAAGGTGAGACCTCAGTGTGGTATCCCATGTGATAAGAATGTGTCTTTCTATTCCATAAGAATCCGCGTGGCCCATCCACATGATCCAGTATCAGGGAAACATTTTGTTTTTATGCAGAACCTACGAATACCAGGTTAGACGACCCTGGAAAGATCCATATCAGCGCTGTTCATCCGGAAAACATCTTGGCCCCCAGCTTCTCCGAAACCTAACCAGTACTGACCTACTGACCTTGTCCATTACTTCATGCTAAACTATATTACAGTATATAAATATAGCCAGACTTATTGTCCTTGGTGCCCCCCCCCCATGTCCTCCCTCCCACCTCTTACTTTTACCATCATCCCCCTTCTCTCATCCTCACTCACCCTCACCCCTTTCTCACTCTCTACCTCTTACGCCCCCTTCTGTCTCACTCCCTTCTCTCCCCCTTCTTCTCGCTCTCCTCACTCCTCCTTTGCTCTCACTCTCCTCACTCCTTTGCTCTCACTCTCCTCACTCCTCCTTTGCTCTCACTCTCCTCACTCCTTCTTTGCTCTCACTCTCCTCACTCCTCCTTTGCTCTCACTCTCCTCACTCCTTCTTTGCTCTCACTCTCCTCACTCCTTCTTTGCTCTCACTCTCCTCACTCCTTCTTTGCTCTCACTCTCCTCCCCCCTCTTTGCTCTCACTCTCCTCACTCCTTCTTTGCTCTCACTCTCCTCACTCCTCCTTTGCTCTCACTCTCCTCACTCCTTCTTTGCTCTCACTCTCCTCCCTCCTTCTTTGCTCTCACTCTCCTCACTCCTTCTTTGCTCTCACTCTCCTCACTCCTTCTTTGCTCTCACTCTCCTCACTCCTTCTTTGCTCTCACTCTCCTCCCCCCTCTTTGCTCTCCTCACTCCTTCTTTGCTCTCACTCTCCTCACTCCTTCTTTGCTCTCACTCTCCTCACTCCTTCTTTGCTCTCACTCTCCTCCCCCCTCTTTGCACGTCACCCGGCTGGTTCGCCCTCATTGGCTGAACCGTCTGAGGGGGAGAGGGGGGGGGGGCGTGGTCAGCTCTCTGTCGCCAGTTCTGAAGACAATTTTATTGTCTTCAGAAAAATCTTGTCATGCAACGTGGCGGCCAAGGCAGCTAGTGGGCCGGCCCCATTGAGGGGCGGTTCTTGTTCCTGCAGCGCACGCACGCAGCATGTACTGGGGACCTAGCCATAGGAACAGGGCAAGGAGGATTACACCAAGTTGAATCTACAGTACTGTACCTTTTTGTTCAGATAAGTGGTCAGTAAACATTTGATGAATTGAAAATTGTGTATATCAAAGGCGTCTGAATGAGAAAAAAAAAAGCAACTGAAAATAACAACCTACTGTACAAGAAATCCAATTACAATTAAAAAATGGAATTATAGATCAGTTAGATCAGTGGTAGCACACTCCAGTCCTCAAGAGCCACCAACTGATCAAGTGTTCATGATATCCCTGCTTCAGCACAGGTGGCTCAATCCATGCCTCAGTCAACTGAGCCACAGATTGAGTCACCTGTGCTGAAGCTGGGACTGATTGAGCCACCTGTGCTGAAAGCTGGAACTGATTGAGGCACCTTTGCTGAAGCAGGGATATCCTGAAAACTCTTGTGGACTAGAGTTGGCTACCCCCTGAGTTAGACTACGTTGGAAACCCTGAATCAAGTACACACTTTCAAATGTGATCTGAAAAATGCTGCTCAGAAATATCTGCACCGGATAGAAAACAGCAGTAAACAATAAATTCACATGTGCTCGCCATTCAACGCTAGCAGCATGAAACACCGGGAGGCTTCATGGATCTCCATTTTCAAGCATGGCAGTAAGGGCTAATTTTTGTATCATAAATTAATTCATCAATATAAGTGCATCCTTAGGTGGTTTGTATTTTTCCTCTCTTTTTTTTTTTTTTCATTTCCAATAAAGATCTTACTGGTTTCTCCACATGTTATAAAGGCAATAAAACACTTCAGCAATATGTAATTCTGGGGGAATAATTGCACCTTTCTTTCATGCGTTTATAGGCAAGAGCTGCTTACGTTATGTGCCTAGCAACATGCTGGGGCTGTGCAATTATCTCTCCATAATTACGCCGCTCGATTTGCCTTGTTGCTTATTTGTACGTTTTATTAAGTACCTCTAATTACACTGCACATAATGGGCACTGTACATTGTCATGTGAATATGCACATTACTTGCATGTGTACCTAATGTCGGGAGCATATTCTAGAAGGCAAAATAGATGGCGTAAGAGGAATAAAAAGGAAGAATGAGGCATGAAACATATAAAATAAAATGTAACTTTTCTCAGAGGCCGGGTGACAAACATGGTAATAAAGGGCTTTATTATTCTAAAGAAACAGCTGAAACCCGCCAGTGCAGAACAGGTAAGAAACTATTGAGATATGAAACATAAAACAATGACACTTATCGTAGTAACGTTACCGCATCAGGCGCTGATGCACGGAAAGGCTTCATCCAGCATGTGAAAGAGAATTTGGGAATGAATGATAACGGATTGCAGGCTTTTTATACAGTTCCTTAGTGCGGGGAAAACGGCTTCGGGCGAGGAGAATCCGGCGTGTGCAGCCAACACAACACAGACAAACAAATTCCTCCAAAGTGCAGGTCTCCTCCAAGACAGAGATACAAAGTAGAGCTCTACTCACAAGTTCATAATGCAAATCTCCGTTCAATAGGACATCCAGAGACAGCGGAAAGACAACGTTTCAGGTCCCACGTGGACCTTTCATCAGGTGGCTTTTATACAGCAGGCTTTTTATACAGTGTTGAATTTGCAACAAGGGTTAAAGGATGTGTGTTGGTAATGTGCGTTTTTGCAGCTTTTTGCTGTGCTGATAAAGCGGTGTAATGCGCCAGGCACAAGCTTACAGTGATCCATGTTGAAATGGAAAAATAGCAAAAAGTGACACACAGAGATTAGATATATATATCTAATAAATCCAACTTTTGTGCAATGAGAAGTGCTGATCCATCTTTTTGATATTCACCCTCTCCCTCTCTTTGTCAGGGTGCTGGTCCGCACAGGCTGGGTGTGTATACAGATGGAAATGATGGGTGCCAGGAACTTTAGGGTTGCAGAACAGGTATCATTTATTTACAGTCTGTGCCTATATAATATCTTCCCCAGATACATGCATGCATTCCTGGGGGGGAGGGCGGGAGGGTTGGTGCCATTCTGTTACCTTCTTTGGTGACCATCTCTCACGTAGGGTCCACAGCTCGCTGTACTTCCATGGGCCCAGCTTGGGCTACCCTTACTCACTAAAACTGGGGGACCCTCATCCCTACACTCTTTCCTGCATACCTCACCTGTAGCACTTTGGGGCTGAGGTAGCAACGGGTTTCTCTTTAGCCATTGACAACACCTCTTTCCATCGGGATTAGTATCCAGGTACTGTATAATGGTTTGAATCAGTATCCAGGTACTGTATAGTGGTTTGAATCAGTATCCAGGTACTGTTAATCCAACTGACTCATAGGCCTACAGTTGAGGTAAACCCTAAGGGACAAAGGCTTCCCATATGGGAGCGTCTAATCTTTAATCCGGTCATGGCTATGGACCCTACCTACAGTAGGTAGCCCTGATTCCAAGACAACAAACAGGGATATCATTATATACTTCATCTATCCACTTACTGGGAACTTATTTACACTTCTATCCAAATTAGGCTCCTCCACTTACACCTCCCAGAACCTAAACTTCTAGAAGCCTCTCCCTTCTATATATAACCTGCCACGACATCACTATCTCTGGGAAGAAGATGGCGGGCTATAAGTCTGCCTAGTCACCCAGCACCATGTGATGGGGAAGGGGCGGGACTCTGTGTGGGCCCACATAGTTATCCCCTTAAAGCCATAGTAATCCCAAAGGTGTGTGTGTGTGTGTCACATGCCCTTACCCAGAATCCCTGCTTGCTGTGGAAGCATTGTATACCAAGAGATAATGGGGAAAGGAGGTTTGCAGGCCAGTCTGAGACATGTGAATGTGCTCACAAGTGGTATTATTATTAATTGTACAGTGGAGGGTTTTTGTCCCTTGCTGACTTGCCATAACTTATTTTGTGTCTGATTGCATCTCCTTCAAACACAAGTCGCAGCCCAAAGCCTGCCTAAAGAAGTTATGAATTGCTATGTCCCCTATTTGATATGCTGTGAAGAGATTGGCCCCACTCAAATGAATGTGACTAATATTTTTCAGCTTGCGGAAAATGTGGACAGAGCAACATGAACAGGGACTTATGTATATCGGGCGAGATGCAGACTATGTTTGGAGGATATTTGTTAAGCCACCCCCTCACCTACCCACACAGAGCCGTGTGATTGGCAGGTTCACAACATGCATCAGTAGTTTTAGGATTAAAGCAATGGAAGAAAACTCCTTGGACTTCATCTGCTCCAAAATGGACAAAACTCCCCCAAGAGTTCAACAGGGAATTTTGGCAGAAATATAGAAAACGTCCATAAGAAAAAGCAATTTTTTTTTTTATATATATAATCCTAATTTCATTAAATAAAGAAAAGTGGAACTAAAAGTTAATAAAAAAAGCCATTATTTTCGTTCTAACTACTGTAGTATCGTCACAGTTCCACCACTGATTTCATGATTTTCAAGTCGTTGGCCTCGGGTGAACCATACGTAGTACGGCAGCTCAATCACGCGCTAACGGCCATAAAAGTCAATGCCGTTACAGTAATATGGGAATGAGCTGCTATACTTCCCATCAGAGTTTAATGTGCCCCCCCACCCCCCCCTATCAGAGTCCTTTTCCCATAAGACTGAGGCTCCCGTACAATATGGTAAAAAAGTAGGGGGACACTATGCAACAACTTCTACTTACGTGAGCCCCTATTTAATATATCTTCACTGCATACTGAATAAGGGCTTTAAAGGGAAGTTTATATGAAATGTTGAATGTGTTGCCCCACTTCTCATTAATGGGGTCATTCATTAACTTCAATGTGCACTTTTTTTTTACACAGTTTTGCATGGTTTTTTTTTTGCTGAGCAAAACATGGTTAAGAAGTTGCAAAATCATACTGGATCAGCACTGAAATCCCAACCTTAAATAGAGTCCTATTTAGTAGAGAACCCATTGACTTATATTATATTGCCCCGGTTTCTCAGCTGGAACTGTGATTAAAAAAGATAACTACAAATGATAAACTAACATTTATTAAGTAATTATTTATATTGAGGTGCTGTTAATACCATATACTTTCTGTATATAATCTCTTGAATTCAATATGTCGGTATTTAGTTATTTATTAGTATGAATATACTTCTTGTTGTATATTGTTTTGAACTTTTCATCTTTTAATCTCGGATTGCAATCAAGGTCCATTAATCTGGTTAGACTTTGATATTTAAAGATTCACAAATTCAATTTGCTAGATACAATTTGCCAATAGCATTGATTTGTTACATCTACTGTATACAGTCTCTCTTTTAGCTACTATATTTTACAGCTAATTACAAATTACTTGATACAGAGATATTCTGCTATACCAACAAGGATACCAATCACTTATACTTGACCTATACTACTAATATTATTTGGACTAACATATATGGTCAGTATTTTTTATTTGCCCCTCATCGGGGATTTTAATTATCACTGTAAATAAATCACAAGCGTCGTTGTTGATGACAAATAAAACTTTATTATTTTCATATTTTTCTTTAAAGTCAGTGGTACATATAAGGTTTATTTAATGCCTTGCTCTATAGGAATAATGAAATTCCTGATGATCCCATCATACTAATGACACTATGTACTTTGAGTGCAATACACAGGGACTTGATGTGAGAGCTGTTCCTCACATATAATTATTATTATTATAAAACAGGCTCTTTGGGTCAATTTTGCTTCAACATTGATGTATCAACCAAATATTATAAAGAATAAATAAAAATAGTGTATACATTTGAGAGATGACCACTGTAATTTTTCTAATGTTTATTTGTTTTTTAAATGTTTATTCAGGTATTCATTTTAGTCTATTTAATTATCTTATTGTTTATTTAGTGCAGTAGATATTAACGATGCATAGTTTGAAAATGTGTTACATTGTGTATTCAGATGCAGCCCCCAGCATTAGATCACTTTGTGACGATAGTGAGGGTTTGGCCCGGGATTAACGGGGTTACTCCCCAAGGGCCCCCCTCTAACCTCGCCAGGGAGACAAGGGGTTAACTGGGCTGAGGCCCAGAACTGTGACTTAACCCTTGTTAAATAACATGAAAATGCTTATTCCCCTGTGTAAATGATGTTGTTGCTGGATCAGGGTCTGCATAACCCACCCACTGGGACTTAAGGGGTTAATGAGCTACAGTTTAAGGAAATCCCACTGTATTATGTCCTTTAAGGAAATCTGGACTTCAAAGGGTTAATTGAAGTTGAATATGAGCAGGGAAGAGGATGCCTTTGTAAACGTGGTAACTCACTGTAGCCAGGTCCCCCTCGCGCACTCGCCCCCTCCTTTGTCCCCCTCGCGCACTCACCCCTTCTTCCCCGTTGCGCGCGTGGTTGCGGCCGGTTGCCGGGGACGCGAGCGGCGAGCAGGCCGGTTGCCGGGGACGCGATCGGGCCGTCGCTAAGGCCGCGATCGCGTTGCCACCGGCCCGGCGGCTAGCAGAGCAGGGCGCCGCCATGACAGTGAGCTCGCGCATGCGCAGGAGGCCGCTAGCGCGGGAGGCCCCAGATAGCTCGCGCATGCGCGAGAATAGGCTGCCAGCCCCCAGGGTGCTTAGGGGCAGAGACACCTGACGCCAGGGAGCCAATCAGAAGGCCAGATTCCCCTGCTAGCAAGGGGATACATTTCGCGGGGTTTTGCAGCTACGCAGGCACTCAGGATCCGGACCAGCTAGGGGTAAGAGGTGGGTGCAGGGGTCAGTGACCCTCTACATAGGCCAGCAGCCCCCAAGGTCCCAGTTAGGTCCTGAGTCACCTAATAGCTTGTGGAGCTTAGGGACAGGCCCTAGATAGGGACACTGCCCCATTATTTGATCAAGTAGTCAGGGACACAGAGCGGAAGCCGTGCGGCCCTGCGAGGTGGGTTCTGGGCTCAGAACACCACCAAAGACTCTAACACAAGGAGAGACATTGTTCGCGCTGGACTTTCAACCCACGCGGTGTGGAGCACGGCGTCGGATCGTGCGGATTGATATCGCGGTACCCGTGGCTGGAGCCCGGGCAGGTAACCGGCAACTCACGTGCACCAACCAGGCCTATCACCAAACATAGTGGCTGCGCAGTCACACACACACATGTACAGTGGTATTTGACTCTGGGAGTACGAGACATTTGGGTGGGGGTTACTGGACACAGGGTGGGGTCACATTGTGGGTGGTAGCGTCCGCCGTGACGCCTAGAGGTGGTAGCGTCCGCCGTGACGCCTAGAGGTGGTAGCGTCCGCCGTGACGCCTAGAGGTGGTAGCGTCCGCCGTGACGCCTAGAGGTGGTAGCGTCCGCCGTGGCGCCTGGTGTGGTTAGTGTCCGCCGTGACACCCAGTGTGGTTAGCGTCCGCCGTGGCGCATGTTGATTTGTGTTGATATATGTTGCTATGCAGTAAAGTCAGTCCTGTTTTACATTCATTCGCTTTGTGTGGTTGTTTCCTGTGAGGGCCTCCTCCCACTCCGTTGGGATCCCTCCCAGGTGGAGGCGTTGCACCTAGAGATGTATGAGTTGTATGTACCCCAGGTTCCCCAAGGCGGAAGCTCAGCCCTCCTGTGAGCCAACAGGTAATGCACCACACCTGAGTAACTTTGCATGTTCCTACACTTCCACAGTATTATCTGCGAGTGGGTGGGGGAACACCCGTTACATCACATTTACACACCAAGGTTTCCTGCAGGAGTGAACATGACAAATGTCCACCCTGCTTCAAAGGGTTTATTGATGGGGGGCTACCCCAAGCTAGAGTCCCAATGGCTAGAACTTAAGTTTTGTTCAAAAGGTTTTATTACCCTCCCTGTCTGTGAGTATGGGGGAGGCGCATACCATAGCAGTTTAAGTGTCCCACTTATCACTGTCCAACACAGGTTATCTTGTCCAAGATCCGGAGGGGTAGCTGGCCTGGCATTCCATTTGCACATGTGGGGCCTCAGAAAGGAGACCCCAGAGTTCTACTGCAGATGTGCCAGCTAGCAGGGGGGCCTGTCCTAAAATGTGTTCCCCCACCAAAGATTGGCTGGAGATAATTGCAAATCAATCCCAGGGTCTTAATGTTACAGATAGAGGGACAAAGGGTTTATAACCTGCTGTTTCCCATCTATCCTTTGTCTTCATTTTTGGTCGCCATGCAATGTCTTGGGCTGATTGCTGGATGAAACTGCCAGTTCAGATGGGACTGTTTTCATTATTTTCATCTTTTACGTAAGTGTCTATATTTTGCCTGTTATTGTATAATCTGTTGTGTTCACCTTTATCAAGGAATAAATTCTATTTATCATATCTAAGTCTCGTCCCAGTTCAAACCCAGGTATATATATATATTTATATATATAGTTTTTGGTGTAAATTACAGCCTGTCGCAAGCTCTCGTGACAGGCTTGTAATTAACTGGTGGCAGCTGGCGGGACCGAACTGGACCTGGATTACAGTATTCTGCAGGGTACTGTGATCCAGTGGGAACTTGATGGTAATTGCAAGTTCCTGGGACTAAAGATATTGAACACACAGTGTACAACATATAACACAAGATATGGCACCTCCTCACTGTTCCCCTACTTGTGAGAAGCATTTCCTCCAGAACCAAAGTGCCGGCCATCCGTCTGACTGGAGCCGGGCACTGAGACCAGAGGAGTGCATCAAGTCGGCGCGGGGAGCAGCAGCCAGAAAGGCTGAGAGAGAGACAGCAATCGGTGAGCATGAAACCCGGCAGGCTGAGCAAAGATCCACAGCTGCAGCTGCTGTAACCATCACACCGCCCAGAGAGCAGGGAAGAAGGGCCACATCTCGTACTATTGTCCGGAGAAGGAGGACCAACCGGAAGAAAAACCTCCCGACCGAAGAAGCACAGCCCGATCGATGGTATGCCGAGCCCAGACCGTCGGGCCTGAGGTGAACACCCCTCAGGGAACCACGGATTCTCCGGCTGACGCTGGCCCCAGTGAGGACGCCTCCCCCGGTGAAGCTTGCAGTCAAGTGGGCCCCGCGGCCATCGTGCCCGTGGTAATAGAAGGGATATACGCCTCGGCCCTATTGGACACCGGGTCACAAGTGACCATAATATATCGCAAGTTCTATGACCAGCACCTTCAACACTGCCCGCTGAGGCCGGCCGAACATATGAAGGTTAGGGGCTTGAGTAATGAAGACTACCCCATCGATGGGATTGCAAGGGTCCAGCTGGACATACTCCAACTGAACACCGGCAAGAAGCACCCTATGCAGGTAGCGGCCATGGTATGCCCGGAGCCCCACGACCATTGTAAATACCCCATCATCTTGGGAACCAATGCGGACATAGTGCAAGCTATAATTCGAGCTTACTTGAAAGAGACCAACGAGCTGCCGCTGGCCGATTCGCTCCTAGACCCCGTCTTACGAGAGGAGTGCCATCGGGTGTATGCCTTGGAGCGTCATGGGGACCTCTACAATCGTCAACGAGGACTGACGACCATATTACCAGGGGGAGTGCAAAAGATGGCCGTCTGGTGTTGTTATCCTGACCGAGACCAGAACGACCAACTGTTCTCGCTGGAGAGTGAGCCTGAAGAAGAAGAGGTTCAGCGAGGTTATAGAGTACTACCCGAAGTAAGGGAATGGACAGCTAAGATCCCTATTCGAAGCCACGTGTATGTGCAGAATCTCTCCCCTTTTCCGATGGAGTTTGATGTCGACCAGAAGTTGGGATGCATATATCCGGTCAGCCGGGTGGGAGCCACGCCTCAGGTGAAGGCGGCGACCGCGCAGGAGCGGATACTCGATCTGGACTTCAATTTCGGTGAGTCGACGCTGTCCACAGAGTGGAAGGAGCAGTTGACCACCCAGTTGCTGCAACGACGACATGTGTTCTCCACGAGCGAGATGGATGTGGGGTGCAGCCGCAGTGCCCAACATACCATTCGGATGAGTGATGCCACTCCATTCCGGGAACGTTCTCGTCGCCTTGCCCCTCGGGATGTGGACGATGTGAGGAACGCCATACAAGACATGGAAACCGCTGGGATTGTGACGGAATCACGAGGACCTTACGCGTCGCCCATAGTGGTGGTGCGGAAAAAGAACGGGTCCGTACGACTGTGTATCGACTACCGAACCCTGAACAATCGCACGATTCCGGATCAGTACAACCTTCCGCGCATTGAAGAGATCCTGAATGCGCTGAATGGGAGTCACTGGTTTAGCGTTCTTGATCTCCGATCAGGATACTATCAGGTGCCCATGACACCGGAAGACCAGGAAAAAACAGCTTTCGTCTGCCCCCTGGGATTCTATCAATTCACCCGTATGCCCCAAGGTATATGTGGGGCGCCTGCTACGTTCCAAAGACTGATGGAAAAGACTATCGGAGACATGATTCCCCGGGAGTGTCTGGTTTACCTGGATGACATTATTGTCTTCGGGAGGACCTTAGAAGAACACGAGGAGAGGCTGCTGAAGGTGATAGATCGTCTTGGTCAAGAAGGGTTGAAGCTATCACTCGACAAGTGTAGGTTTTGTCACACCTCGGTGACCTACGTGGACACATCGTGTCTGCCCAGGGGATTGCTACTGATCCAGCCAAGGTAGAAGCTGTGGTGAACTGGCCACGTCCCGATAATGTCACGGAACTGCGGTCCTTCCTCGGTTTCTGCGGGTACTACCGTCGGTTCGTGGAGGGGTACTCTAGTCGAGCTAAACCCCTGAACAATTTGCTAAAGATATACCCTGAAGATACTGGGAGAAAGGCCACGTCGGCCCGGCAACCGTTTGGCGATAAGTGGACGCCTGAGTGTGAACGGGCCTTCCTGAACTTGAAGAAAAGTCTGACAGAAGCACCAGTGCTGGCCTATGCTGATCCAGAACAACCGTATGTCCTGCATGTGGATGCCAGCCTCAATGGGCTGGGTGCTGTCCTGCATCAGAAGCACCCCGAAGGTCTTCGGCCTGTAGCCTACGTCAGCCGCAGTCTGACACCCAGTGAGCAGAGATACCCCGTCCACAAGTTGGAGTTTCTGGCTCTCAAGTGGGCGATCACCGAGAAGCTCCACGACTACTTGTATGGTGTCACCTTCGAGGTAAGGACGGATAACAATCCCCTCACGTACATCAATACGTCGGCCAAATTAGATGCAGCCGGCCACAGATGGCAGGCCGCCCTCAGTAACTACCGCTTCTCCTTGAAGTATAAGCCGGGGCCATTGAATATTGGGGCGGACGCCCTCTCCCGAAGGCCAGGACTACTCGCTACCCCCGATGACGAGGAATGGGAAGAACTTCCCGGCCCCGGAGTGCGGGCTATGTGTAAAACTGCAGCCATAGTTAATGACCAAGTGGCCTTCTCCGAGTTACGAGTGGCCGACTCCTTGGGATGCCAGTCGCAGGCTGTCCCCGCCGCCTACTGCGACCCAAAAGGGATGCACCTCACGCATGACAAGGTGTTCCGGTGGAAAGATCTGGTAGACTACCAAATTCGAGATCCGGTTGCTAGCATCATCAGGCACGCCGTTGAAAAGAGGAACTCAGCCCTTCTGAAACGTGCGCCCAATGACTTGGTGGCCTTGCTCATGCGAGAATGGGACAAATTTGAAATCGACAATGACTTGCTCTATCGGGTGGTGCAATACCACAACCACCCGGATAGGAGACAACTAGTCCTACCTAAGAACTTACAATACCTGGTGTTGAAGTCCCTACACGATGAACACAGGCATCTCGGTGTAGAGAAGACTTTTGGGCTAGTCCGAGACCGGTTCTTCTGGCCCAAGATGCGGGAAGCGGTGGAACAACACTGCCGCCGTTGTGTCCGGTGTGTTCAACGCAAGACGTTGCCTACCAGAGCAGCTCCTATGGCCCATCTGAAGAGTTCTGGTCCAATGGACTTGGTGTGTATGGACTTTTTATGTATCGAACCTGATAGCCGAGGTATCGGTAACGTGCTGGTCATCACGGACCATTACACCCGATATGCCCAGGCCTTCCCCACAAAAGACCAGAAGGCTATCACGGTCGCGAAAGTGCTATGGGAAAAGTTCTTCGTCCATTACGGTCTTCCAAACCGACTCCACTCTGACCAAGGGCGAGATTTTGAGAGTACTCTAATCCGAGAATTACTTAAAATGCTGAATGTCGCCAAATCCCGGACGACGCCGTACCACCCCGAAGGAGATGCCTTGCCCGAACGATTCAACAGAACCCTGCTGGACATGCTTGGAACTCTGAAGGGAACGCAGAAAACAGAATGGAGTCGTCACGTAGAAACGTTGGTACACGCGTACAACTGTACTCGCCATGAGTCCACTGGGTTCTCCCCGTACTTCCTCATGTTTGGGCGGGAGGCAAGACTTCCCGTGGATGTGCGTCTTCGAGTCTCAACGGATGGGATACACAATGCTACCCATTTCAAGTATGTGCAAAGGCTAAAGGACAGTTTGCAGCGAGCTTACCAACAGGCTGAGAAGTCTACAGCTAAACTGAATGCTGGCAATAAGAGACGATACGACAACAAAGTCAAGTATCGAGAGTTACGTCCTGGGGACGCTGTGTTACTTCGTAATTTGGGAGTCCCCGGAAAACATAAACTGGCAGACCGATGGAGAGATGGCGTATATGAGGTAGAGTCACAGATGCCCGGCCTCCCGGTCTATCGCATTAAAGACACAGACGGCCGGGTAAAGGTTTGGCATCGTAATCACCTCCTCCCTATCCCCCAAGTGGGAGACGAAGAAGAAGAAATACAGGCCACACCGCTCAACGGTGAGTCCGATCTATCAGAGGTGGGTCAAGAGACTGTAAATAACGAGACCCACTCTGAAACTCCTGAAGACCCTATGGAGGGACCCTCTCAAAGGGACTATTCCACAGAAGGGGCATCTCCCGGAGGAGCTACGGGTAAGGGGCCCCGTAGGCCAATGCCTACTAAGGTGGCACCAACAGGCCAGCCTTTGGATCCACAGAGCCCGTGCTTTGTGCCTAACAGAGACTGTTCAGAGACATTTCTCCCCTCAAGGGAAGAGGCTGAGCCTCAGGACTGTACTTATTACTCACCAGAGGGAGTTGCTGAAGAACAACTCCGTAGGAGCCAAAGGGCCAGGTACCCTCCAACTCGGGTAACCTATGATCAAATAGGGGCACCCCATTATGAGGCTCAGCAGTGGTCTCGGAGCAAAATCCAATCCGTGATTGTGATGCTCACAGAATTGTGTAACCTTGTTTAAAGTTAATGCAATGTGCTAAGTTGTATTCGTACCAGATGCATTTTTATTATATAACGTTGTGTATAGTAGTAAGTTATGTGGTCCAAGCGGGGACGTTGGAGTTTCACCAGGGGGAGGATGTAGCCAGGTCCCCCTCGCGCACTCGCCCCCTCCTTTGTCCCCCTCGCGCACTCACCCCTTCTTCCCCGTTGCGCGCGTGGTTGCGGCCGGTTGCCGGGGACGCGAGCGGCGAGCAGGCCGGTTGCCGGGGACGCGATCGGGCCGTCGCTAAGGCCGCGATCGCGTTGCCACCGGCCCGGCGGCTAGCAGAGCAGGGCGCCGCCATGACAGTGAGCTCGCGCATGCGCAGGAGGCCGCTAGCGCGGGAGGCCCCAGATAGCTCGCGCATGCGCGAGAATAGGCTGCCAGCCCCCAGGGTGCTTAGGGGCAGAGACACCTGACGCCAGGGAGCCAATCAGAAGGCCAGATTCCCCTGCTAGCAAGGGGATACATTTCGCGGGGTTTTGCAGCTACGCAGGCACTCAGGATCCGGACCAGCTAGGGGTAAGAGGTGGGTGCAGGGGTCAGTGACCCTCTGCATAGGCCAGCAGCCCCCAAGGTCCCAGTTAGGTCCTGAGTCACCTAATAGCTTGTGGAGCTTAGGGACAGGCCCTAGATAGGGACACTGCCCCATTATTTGATCAAGTAGTCAGGGACACAGAGCGGAAGCCGTGCGGCCCTGCGAGGTGGGTTCTGGGCTCAGAACACCACCAAAGACTCTAACACAAGGAGAGACATTGTTCGCGCTGGACTTTCAACCCACGCGGTGTGGAGCACGGCGTCGGATCGTGCGGATTGATATCGCGGTATCCGTGGCTGGAGCCCGGGCAGGTAACCGGCAACTCACGTGCACCAACCAGGCCTATCACCAAACATAGTGGCTGCGCAGTCACACACACACATGTACAGTGGTATTTGACTCTGGGAGTACGAGACATTTGGGTGGGGGTTACTGGACACAGGGTGGGGTCACATTGTGGGTGGTAGCGTCCGCCGTGACGCCTAGAGGTGGTAGCGTCCGCCGTGACGCCTAGAGGTGGTAGCGTCCGCCGTGACGCCTAGAGGTGGTAGCGTCCGCCGTGACGCCTAGAGGTGGTAGCGTCCGCCGTGGCGCCTGGTGTGGTTAGTGTCCGCCGTGACACCCAGTGTGGTTAGCGTCCGCCGTGGCGCATGTTGATTTGTGTTGATATATGTTGCTATGCAGTAAAGTCAGTCCTGTTTTACATTCATTCGCTTTGTGTGGTTGTTTCCTGTGAGGGCCTCCTCCCACTCCGTTGGGATCCCTCCCAGGTGGAGGCGTTGCACCTAGAGATGTATGAGTTGTATGTACCCCAGGTTCCCCAAGGCGGAAGCTCAGCCCTCCTGTGAGCCAACAGGTAATGCACCACACCTGAGTAACTTTGCATGTTCCTACACTTCCACAGTATTATCTGCGAGTGGGTGGGGGAACACCCGTTACATCACATTTACACACCAAGGTTTCCTGCAGGAGTGAACATGACAAATGTCCACCCTGCTTCAAAGGGTTTATTGATGGGGGGCTACCCCAAGCTAGAGTCCCAATGGCTAGAACTTAAGTTTTGTTCAAAAGGTTTTATTACCCTCCCTGTCTGTGAGTATGGGGGAGGCGCATACCATAGCAGTTTAAGTGTCCCACTTATCACTGTCCAACACAGGTTATCTTGTCCAAGATCCGGAGGGGTAGCTGGCCTGGCATTCCATTTGCACATGTGGGGCCTCAGAAAGGAGACCCCAGAGTTCTACTGCAGATGTGCCAGCTAGCAGGGGGGCCTGTCCTAAAATGTGTTCCCCCACCAAAGATTGGCTGGAGATAATTGCAAATCAATCCCAGGGTCTTAATGTTACAGATAGAGGGACAAAGGGTTTATAACCTGCCGTTTCCCATCTATCCTTTGTCTTCATTTTTGGTCGCCATGCAATGTCTTGGGCTGATTGCTGGATGAAACTGCCAGTTCAGATGGGACTGTTTTCATTATTTTCATCTTTTACGTAAGTGTCTATATTTTGCCTGTTATTGTATAATCTGTTGTGTTCACCTTTATCAAGGAATAAATTCTATTTATCATATCTAAGTCTCGTCCCAGTTCAAACCCAGGTATATATATATATTTATATATATAGTTTTTGGTGTAAATTACAGCCTGTCGCAAGCTCTCGTGACACACTTGCCTTGGAGAATCTGGGGCAATCTCACGTTCAATGGGACTGCAGGGACCCCCTGCTGTGTTAATCCGAAGGGCCATTAGGAATCTTACAGAAATGTTGAGGCATGTACTGTGAGATGCCTTAGTTTTTACCCAGGCAAGTGATCGGATACTGGTGGCTGCATCTGTAATTAGCTTTGAATCACACTGCATTTTGTATGTGAGCCTGGTATAAAACCTAGAGATGTACTGTACCTATTATACCATTTGCACCCTCCACAGTAATAAGTACTGTATTTATTACTTATTCTAGTAAGTGTTCATGGTTTCTGGCTCGTATTAGTCTTGAAATCTTCAAATAGATAAGATAAAGAAACTGATAATGGTATTTGGCACAGTTTAGGACCCGTTGGGTTAAGTGTGATATTTGCTTCCTAATATAAAAGATCCATTGTGCTTCTCCCAGCCATTTCGGAATACCTTTGCTCAACTTGCCCCATCCCCTTTGCTGGAAGCCTGTTCCATGAATCAACTCACTCTTCAATAAAAACTAACTCTCTTTAACTTGTTGAAGCTTTCTTCCATCCAGCTTTAAATCCTGACCTCTTGCTTTAGCATTACTCTTTCTCTGAGAAAAGCTTATTTCTTATACTTTATTTCAAGTGTTCAAGTCATTCAGTAAAATACTGTACATCCAAGACACACTGGTTGGAAATAAAATCTAATAGGCAAACAGTGTTAGATTCTCATGTACCAGGTATGTAAAGAATAATAGAAATATGACTGAGCACCCCAAAAAAAATACAAATACAACATGTGAAGACACCTGTGCTCAAAAAGGAACATATCTGGGGAATATACAAATATGCGGATTTTTTGAGAAATTATTTTCAGTCTAATTGCTATTTTTTAATATAATATTATATATATAATGGAAATATTACTGTATGCTCATCTGCATCTCTTAGACAGGTCTGCAGCTCCGCCTTTCCCCATTGTCACCCAGCACTTCCACTGCAGCAGGGGATTCTGGGAAATTACATGCAAATGAGCACACAGTGCCACCTTTTGCTTCAAAACCATTCAACATGGTTCCCCTATAGCTGTGACCATGCAGCAAGCTTAAGCCTATAGGGGAACCATGTTGAATGGTTTTGAAGCAAAAGGTGGCACTGTGTGCTCATTTGCATGTCATTTCCCAGAATCCCCTGCTGCAGTGGAAGTGCTGGGGGATAATGGGGAAAGATGGGGTTGCAGATGAGCATACAGTAATATTTCCATTTGCTATATGCTTTGCTGTGGAGGGTTTTTGTCACTTTTTTTTAATATATATATATATATAGTTAAGTTATGGTGAGTAAAATGCATCGAATTTATTCTGACCCATAACTACTTCACATTTGGAAAGGACACATAACTCCAGACAACCGGGACCGCTATGGGCACTCGGATGGCGCCACAGTATGCCAATCTGTTCCGCGCAAAACTAGGAAGTGACTTACTTTCCTCCTGTCACTTCAAACCCCTTACATACCTTCGGTACATCGATGACATCCTCCTGATTTTGACCTCTGGTGAACAGGACCTCATACAGTTCCATGAGAACTTCAATACATTCCACCCGACCATAAACCTCAAACTCACCCATTCCCCGGACGAAGTGTATTTCCTAGACACCACCATTACTATAAAGAACAACCAACTACAGACTTCTGTATACCGCAAACCTACAGACAGAGCCAGCTATTTGAGGGACAACAGTTTCCACCCGACACACACCAAGCATGCAACCATCTACAATCAAACCATACGATACAACCGGATATGCTCCAAAAAGCAGACAGAGGCCAGCGGATTACAGCCTTGAGATCAGATTTCATAAATCATGGATATAACCACAGAATTGTAGACCGGCAAATCCACAAAGCCACCAGAATACCAAAAAGGGATCTCAATACAGATAGAAAGAGTCAAGCGACAGGGTACCTTTGGTGGTCACATACAGATGCAGCGGCCGTTAATCGAACAAATCTCGAAATGGAATTTCGAGATATGCCCGTGATCCTCAGTAGATTTGCTGTGACAGACTAATGGCCCATCGGATTAACACAGCAGGGGTCCCTGCTGCGTGAGTCCTACCGGGGTCTGCCTTTCTGTAATAGATGCGCAGTAAGAGGCTGAATCAGTCACTCTAACTGTGCACCTCTCAATTGTGATTTTATTAAAATTCTAACATTACAGTAATGTAGCAGGGGGTCTCCTGAGTTGAACAAAGTTGATTTCAGTCTCGGGGACCCCCTACTTCCCAAGATACAGGCCCTGGTATGGGGTTCCGGTATCCCCATGTTAAAATCCTGTGGGTCACGTGACCGTTGGATGTAAACAAAGCAGAGGGATACTGGCACCCCATAACGGGGCCTGTATCTTGGGAAGTAGGGGGTCCCCGAGGCTAAAATCAACTTTGTTCAACTCAGGAAACCACCTGCTCCCTCACACTAGTATCAAACATCCCCCTCCACCAAATAAAAAATCATTACCTTAGCGGGTAGCTGCTAAGGTAATAAAGCTGCTTACATTGTATTTTTATTCATAAATAGAAGCCCTACGCAAGATCGCCAGGGAACTACAACCCATTCTCCAGGAAGATACAAGACTGCAACAGGTCTTCCCTGAAACACCCTTATTATCATACAGACAACCTCATAATTTCAAGGAAATGATGGTGAGGAAGAGAAGGCGGGAACAAGGGCTGTTTATATTGAAATTCCTGCTCTTGTGTATCCTGCACTTTCCCTTGCTGGGAAAAAGGAAAAGCATTTAACAAGAACTTATTTTTTTGTTAACCGTGCATATGCTGAAGATAAGCTCTGCTTCGTTACACCTTTGCGGTTAAATAAAACGTTTATATTCAGATAAACCCACGTGTCACTACATTGTCCCTGCAACAATGATGAAAGATCACCAGCGGGCGGAAACATTGATCTTTGTATCAATAAATCGTTCTACAATTTGAAGACCACTGGAGCGACACTTCTTTACTGTTGTGCATTTTTCTATGCTATACAGTATATATCTCAAGCAACACGTGCAGACCCCTGCTCACAACATAAATGGGCCCAGCTGAGATACCTGGGAAATATGCTAATAGGCTATGCTAATAACTGCTATTAGCATATTTCCCAAGGGCGCTTATTTTTGTGCACTGTTGTCTCTCCACGTGTTCTTTGAGAGGAGATTGATTGATACTACACAGGTGGCTGTGCATATCGTGCTTGAAGGTGTGTTTAAGGGGATATACAATATACAGCACTTGGGACAGGGACACCCCCAACCCCAAGAGATGGGCAAAGTGTCAAAGTTTCGCTTGTATAAACTTTCCTATTAGGGTGCAGATGGGTGCCTGGAACATTATAGTTATGAACAAGATGGTCTTAATTTGCATCGCATTGTAGTACAATTTCTTCCCCAGATGCATTACTGCATTCCTGGAGAGGCACATTCCATGAACAGTTAAAGTATTGGCTTAGACATACTAGATAGCTTATTTCTCTTGCTACTATCCTCATGATTCACTCTCAGTCCCTGCTTGGGCTACCCAGGTATCTCTTTGGTCAACAAGACCTTAGTTCTATAACTTACTCTGCCCATCCTTGTAGTAGCGCTGCAGTACTAGGATGACAGAGGGGGTTACTTTTTCTTGGGCCCCACCTTATACACTCCTGGGATGCTCACAGCAGGAGGATGTCTACGGACATAAGTTACTATTTTACCCTCTCTTTATTAAAGAGTTCTTTATCTCTGTGGCCGACCCATCCCATATGCATGTTTCAGTGCAGGTGTAGATCCTTTTAAGGGTGCCCCACTCATTATTCCCTGGAGATGCTTACCTCGGGAATGGGTCAGAAGGCTCAAAGTTACTTCAGTACTTATCAAGACTGGTCCCAGGGCTACTTTTTAGGTAAACCCTAGGGCAGGGGTGCGCAAACTGGGGGGGGGGGGGGGGGCGTGAGATTTTCGGGGGGTGGGGGGGGCAGAGCTTACAGAGGCCCCCGTGCTCTTCCCAAAAGCATTTAAATTAAGTGCCGGGGGACCACGTGAGGCCGCTGTAAATTCCCTTACCTAGACCAGGTGATCCATCCAGCATATTCCAGAAGCAATGTCTGGCCAGATCCCTGCCAGGTCACTTTGCAACATACTATCTGAGGGGGCAGGTTTTCAATATCCAACTCCTTCAAACCCTTTAACCCATTAAACACATATGGTAATCCCAAAAGGGGGGTTATATACGAATTTGGGAAATTTTAACCTGGCTCAAAAACAACATTTTTGCAGAATCCATCGTGAGCAGGATCAGCTGGATTGCATGCTAACTTCTTATCAAAACGGTTACAGGTGTAGAGACTTTAAACAACATCTTGGCCATAAATATGCAAAGAAGATAATGGGCGAGATACTCACAACAATTATACTGTAATTGGGTTGCTCTTTCATAGGAGAAAATATTGGTTAAATCCCAAACAATTGTACATTTACTTACTAATTACATTTATGTCGACACTTAAAATGTGTTTACCTTCTCTGAAACGGTGAAGAATATAAATGTTCAAATCAGATATTTTTTTTTCAATATAAAAATGGTTACTTTGTGCTGGAGTCTTGTCTAAATGTTGTCTCCAAATTACTTCACCCGGACTCTAAAGAACCTACAGCCTCTGTAAATCTGTTAATAGGATAAAAAGCTCTGAAAATGGTGAGCTACATAATGCTGGGTAAAGGATTTCTGTTTAATCTTTTGCTTCCAATTTCCCACATTTACAGAAAGTGCCAGCCAAAATGATTTTTATATATATATATATATATATATATATATATATATATATATATATATATATATATATATATATATATATATAAAACGGAAATAGCCGTGTTAGTCCACTTGCGATAGTGCAGAATAAATGTATTCTGCAATATATATATATATACATATACACACAACCACACACACACACACACACACACACACACACACACACACACACACACACACACACACACACACACACACACACACACACACACACACACACACACACACACACACACACACACACACACACACACACACACACACACACACACACAAAATCCCACTTGACATGTAAAATCCAAACATCTTTCTAAATTAACAAGCGGATTTCAGTTACCATTTAATTCAATACAACAACTTAAAGAACTAAACTAGAATATCATGATGCAGAGGTAGATTAAGAATACAAGGATATTTAATGTATTTGCCATACGTCTTACATATGCTGGGAGAATAGAATTAATCTTTTCTATCAGAGGGATCTGTATTGCTTCTCTCTGGTAGTGAAGGATTTATACTTTGCCAAATTGATTTTGACTGAGATCAAATCACTGTCTACGATGGTAGAACAGAAGAGTCCTTTCCAAAAGTATTAGTGTCTTGATTGCTGTACGAGTGCAGTGAGTGAGTAGGCATCAAGTACTATTAGGGGACTACTGTGTCTTTACTCCTACTAGGATTGTAATATTTAGAGTGCTGGACGTAGGTACTACACTCCACTGCTGAATGTTCCTTCACAAAGGCTGACACATGACATGTCTCCCTTATACAGTACATCATTCTTCTCCTATATCTGTATGGTGTGTCCTTGCTGGCATCTGTGCCGGGGATGTTTTCTCGTACGTCAATAAGTAGGAGAGCCCCTGTAGATATTCACTCTATCCTCATTCACTGTGAGATGAGACAATTATCACGTTGCAACAGTTCAAGTGTGAGACTCTCAATGCAACGGATTCCTTTATAATGGCTTCGGTTTATTTGTTGTTATAATAACCTTTCTTTGCCGTCCCCGCGACACAATTGGAACTGCGTATGCAGCTTGACAATAGTGAAACCACTTCAACTACAGAACATCTGAAATAGATCCGCACTGCAGTGGGCATTACAAACGTATATTGTTAATGTAACTAACGTTACCTTCAAATTCAGTGAGCCGAGCCACAAACATTCATAGTAATCAAGCATTTTTTCCTATGTAGTGCTGTGTACGCAGCACTGTACAGACAGGGGGGATGGGGAGAACCCTTGCTTAGCTTGTGTACTGGTGCAGAATACAGAGGGAGCGGTGCACTGCTGGGGCAATTAGAATACAGACACAAACCAAGACAAGAGGTCCCAGAATAAGTTGCACTCAAGCTCCCTGGAGGACGGTTACCTCCATCAGACTGAACAGGCCGTTGATACCACAATACGCCGACAGGGGGCGTACATAATATTGATCCATCTAGGTAGTAGTGAACCACAGTAGGTGCAATATAGTCATTGGAGACAGCATCTGGTTACCCTGGATGGTCATTAATCATCTTTTCACTACTACATACAGGTATTTGGGACTGAGGTACATTACGCATGTTTAAATACAGTGATTAGTGATACATCACATGGGTGCAGTAGCAACCAGGATACGTATGCTTGTCTGTTCATACTGACATAGAGCGAAAGGCTGTTATAATATAAATCCTACCATTATAGCAGGTTTTTATGATACAGTTTTCTGTTTGTTTACCAACCCCAATCGACGTTTTTTTGGAGATCTTATATTACACTTGTCACTATTAAAAATTATTTTTATAATCATATTCAGTTTTCACTTAGGGAGCTTGAGTGCAATTTAGCCTGGGACCTTTTTTCTTGGTTTGGGTACCCAGCACTGTAGGTACAGTTAGTCCCTACACTAGAGAACGCGGACTCTAATTTGGTGTAGAGGAAGAGACAAAACCCAGATCCACAAAGCTCTGTTGCCGGAAGAGGAGGAGGCACTGTCCCATCAAACCTATCTCCAAAGAACTTAGGGAGAGACACTTGTGCTAAAAAAAAAAAGGAGCACACCTGAGATACCCTTGGGGATATGCTAATAGTTATGCAAAAGTATATTTAAATGAGTCACCTCCCATACTTTCTAAAAGGCTGTCCATAACAACTACACTGAGTAGACAAGCCTAAGGCACCTAGTAACTGGAATGGTATACTGTGTCAGGCCCTGCAGGAATCCACAACCTCTGATACTCTGTGCATCAGCTCTAGTAGTGTGAGCTAAACTAGCTGCTGGGTGGCATCACTGTCACACCCTACTTTTTAGATGCTCACAGGTAGCTAATCCAGCTATTAGCATATCTCTCAGGTGTGCTCCACAAGAAAATTAAGCTGGCAATGTGGAAGGGTTTGTAAAGGAAGCCAGGGGGAGGGAGCTGCAGGTATGAGCACTCAGTGGGAAGCAAAGCTCAAAACATTATTGTGCTGTGAGTGAACGTTGTGCTGCATAACAGATATGTACGAAGGTGACTACGGTGTAACGTTATTTTCATCTCCCTTAAGAAAAGTTGCATGATGTAACAGTTAACCCTATAATAGTCACATACTGAATTAAAGTTAAAAAATAACTTTAAGGCACAAAAGTTGCATTATGGCAGGACCCTGCTTAGTAAAAATAGCCTACTGTCTTTATATTTGATAAAATTAAAGATTAAAAGTACTAACTCAAGTCCTCATGTCATTTTGTTCTATTACTTTCTCTCTGCATCTGCTTTATTTGCTGTGTGTCACCTTGTTTTTACTTGTGTATCAGAATACCTGTGTTTTATTTTATCTCATCTGGCCCCATTAACTCAGCCCTCTGTGCAGATATTACTTTGTGCTTGGAGTCGGTTTTAGGTTACAATCTTTATCAGAGTTCAGCAATACAGATATCCCTGGGAGATATGCTATTAGACAGTGATAGTGGTGTTACCCAGCAGCTGGTTTAGCTCACACTGCTAGAGCTGCTGCTCAGAAAAGCAGTGTTTGTGGTCAGTGCCAGTGCAAGGGAATTTGGCGCCCCTAGGCAAACCTTCAGCCGTGCACCCCCACCAAAAAAAGTTCCCAATTTTCTTTTGTATGGCGGTTGGACTTGTATCTCTCTTTTTTTGTTTGTTGGATCTGACACCAGTACACCATTCAAGTCACTAGGTGCCTTAGGCTTGTCAACTCAATATAGTTGTCATGGAAATCGTTTCAGGAGCAATTAAATTAATTTCAGGAGAACTAATTTAAATACGCTTTACATATTCATTAGCATATCTCCCAGGATACCACAGGTATGCTCCTTTTTGAGCACAGGCATCGTTCCCTAATTTATTTGGAGGTAGGTTTGAGGGGACATAATGTATGTACAGCAGGAGATTCCCAATCTGATTCAGACAGGTTTGCCTAGCTATAAATTCAGTACATTTGTAAATGCTAAATCAGGGATACGGTGGTTTCATTCATAAAAAAAATGGCGCTGCTCCCAAGCTCTGCAGGCAAAAAAGTGGGTGGTCGGGACGGGAAAAAGAAAGGGGCAGCTATTGTTTAGTGCCAAATAGGTCAGTACAGGCATACCCCGCTTTAAGTACACTCACTTTAAGTACACTCGCGAGTAAGGACATATCGCCCAATAGGCAAACGGCAGCTCACGCATGCGCCTGTCAGCACGTCCTGAACAGCAATACCGGCTCCCTACCTGTACCGAAGCTGTGCGCAAGCGGGGAGACTATAGAGCCTGTTACACATGCGTTATTTACATCAGTTATGCACGTATATGATGATTGCCGTAGAGTACATGCATCGATAAGTGGGGAAAAGGTAGTGCTTCACTTTAAGTACATTTTCGCTTTACATACATGCTCCGGTCCCATTGCGTACGTTAATGCGGGGTATGCCTGTATGCATTCTTGGCAGTGATACAGGCATACAGTACAGTATGCCTGTTACTTACAATAATTCTCATGCTTGGCCCCTGTTTCCCCTTGAGGCTTAAATGGAGCTGAAATCTTCCCAAGGAAGGCGACTTAACAGCATATTAAATAGTGACTTATGCTGTTGAACAAAGACCACTTCTTTCAGGTGCCTAATCCTCCAAAGGTTAACTGTCCACAGCCAAATACATCTTTGTCAAGGTTCAGCTCAGAGAACAGATACATCACCTGCCACAGCGGCTCAGGTACATGTAGTGTGTGTGCTGGATTTTGGATTTGAGTCAGGTACAAAGAATATCCTTGTCTGGCAATGTTCAGACTGCTACAGTATGTTATGAATCCTTAACACTGCGCTTTAGGCACAATCTTCAATGTGTCAAACTGAGTGATTTTGTGGAACCCTTTCAATCATTCCCTTTTGTGGTCCGCGCACTCCACACAGAGGTCTATGTACCGTATGAAGGACATGTTTGTGCAGAAATGGGTGCTGAGAGACATATTGTCATCTTGGCATAAATGTGTCAAAGCTTTTTAAACTTATATTGATTAATTTGTTATTGATGGGGAGAGAGGGGCAGGGAGAGGGAGAGAGAGAGGAAGAGAGGGGAAGAGGGAGGGAGGGGGAGAGGTGGAGCGGGTGAGAGAGGGAGAGAGGGAGAAAGCGGGAGAGACGTTATGATATCCTTTAGCCTAGCAATGCAATGTTTTATGACTCAGGGGTGCGCAAACGTCCTGCACTGCCTGTGTCGAGCCCCCCTTACCTCTAATGCAGCGTCAAAAATGTCTTGCGCCCCCCAGTTTGCGCACCCCTGTTTATATTAATATTGTTATATATGATTGCACATTAGTACTGCTGATGTAATGCGTGCACGTCCCCTGCTGATAAGTTGTATAGTACACATAAAGCCAGCGTGTGTTTCATTCTGAAAACATGATTATATGAGATGTACTGTAATTAAGGTTGTAATCCTTGCCTTGCAAGAGTTGCTGTGCGGCAGTGTGGGGTTAATATAACTGTAGCAAAGCATGATGGTGTCGCTTATTCCCTGACGTAATGAAGATGTGCGGATAATGAGAAGGTGTAGTATATGTGTATTGTGTGTGTAAAAGCAGTATTTAGCAGCACCAGTGTCAATGGATCCAACTCCTTGTATTTGGCTCATGTTGAAGGTGTCCATGACCCACTTCTCCAGGGGCGTGAACTCCACATAATTGGAGGGTGGGCTTCTCCGGTCCCTGTAGCATGTTTTGATAAGTCAGTAAGCTTTTCCTTGAGTTTGAGCGTGCTGGGAATATGTGTCGTTGATCCTCCGCCTACAGTCATGCCATCATCTCTTGAGTTTTTCACAGTATGTTAGGTGGGAGCTGTGACGTACAGTAGGCGAATAGAGACCAGAAGATTAAAGGTTAAGCCTGGTCTCTGGCCCCTCTCCGTCTGAAGATATACAGGATTTGCCCTGTACACACATTTACATATGGCTCATGTGACCAGCATGTTATGTGTTAAACCCAGTAATGTATATGTGTAAACTGCAAGCATAAAAATGTTTTAAAGCATAGCCAAGGTCACTGGACATGCAGGGTTGAGAAACCCTTTGTTCAGCCCACGTCTGGAGAAATGGCTATTGCTGGGACTGGAGGGGGAGGGGTGTGTACTCAGTCCTGGGGAACTGTGACTCTGAGGGCAGGGCCATTGTTCAGCTCAACTCTGAGACATCCATCTCCACAGGACGTATCCAGCTGAAACTGGACTCTGAGGTTTTAGGGTGAGACTCAACTGACTCAGGTCTCAGTGGTTAGTTAGTTTGAATTTCCCACAGCCCTGATTGGCCTACGAAGCTCGCTCTGCGATTGGCCATTGACCAATCCGTGTTAGGATTGGTCCCACACGCAGCTTCCACACGTGATTCTCCATGATTTCCTATGGAGACGTGAATGTAGAAAAGGGGCAGCCGATTTCAGTTCCAGAGATCTTTCCTGGGCTGGCGTGCAGATACAGTACCGTAATTTCCGGACTATTGAGCGCACCTGAATATAAGCCGCACCCACTGAATTTTTTTATTTTTTATTATTTTGAACATAAATAAGCCGCACATGTCTATAAGCCGCAGGTGCCTACTCCCCCTGCACTTCACATTAACACCCCCTGCACCTCACATCAACTCCCCCTGCACCTCACATCAAGCCCCCAGCACCTCACATCAACCCCCCATGCACCTCCCATCACTCTCCCCCTGCACCTCCCATCACTCTCCCCCTGCACCTCCCATCACTCTCCCCCTTCACCTCATATCAACTCCCCCTGCACCTCACATTAACCCCCCAGCACCTCACATTAACCCCCAGCACATCACATCAACCCCCCTGCATCACACATCAATCCCCCCTGCACCACACATCAAGCCCCCCAGCACCTCACATTAACCCCTGAGCACCTCACATCAAGCCCCCAGCACCTCACATTAACCCCCCAGCACCTCACATTAACCCCTGAGCACCTCACATCAAGCCCCCAGCACCTCACATTAACCCCCCAGCACCTCACATTAACCAGTAAATACCTCTGCTGTCCAAGCAGTAAATACCTCTGCCGTCCAAGCAGGAGTGCACGCATGCACTAGCAAGCAGCAGGCAGGAAGTGCCTCAATGCTAGAGCGCGCTGCTACTCTGCGAGGGGGAGAGCGGGCTCGCGGGGGATGGTGACAACGGGCTCGCGGGGGATGGTAACAGCGAGCTCGCGGGGGGGGGCGGGAGAGTGGACGAGGGAGGGAGGGAGCGGGAGAGCAGAAAGGCACCGCGGGCCGCACAGTGAGTACAGGCGGGCCGCACAGTGAGCCCGCGGGCCGCGTGTTGTGCAGGCCTGGTCTAATGAAAGCTTCATGCCGCCAAAAAACTGCGCACGTCACAGAATGTGTTTTTTTGAAAAAAAAAATTTGAAAGCGGGAAAAATCCATATATTCGCCGCGTCATTGTTTAAGCCGCGAGGTTCAAAGCGTGGGGGAAAAGTTGCGGCTTCTAGTCTGGAATTTACGGTACACTAAGCGGTGGGCTCTGATGTGCCAGAGACACCACAAGTCGAGGCTGCTTGTACGCTGAGCGGGAGATTTGAACTTGCCTTGCTCCAACTTGCACCCAGCACTGCTTGGATACTCCGGACTTACTACAGAAGTGGAAGCTGCTCCAGGAGAGTCGTTTTGGTGGCGTCGGACACCTAAGCGATTGGGATTCCCTCTGTCTTGTGCTGAAGTTTGTGATTATAAACACCCATTATTTGATCTCTGTGTCCTGTCTGGTGCTTGATCCCGTGAAAGAGTCCTGGTCTCCCGTGACAGGAGCTATAGCGTTGACATTTCATATTGCTGTTCTCTCCACTCAGAGCTTCATAGGAAGGCCTTTCCATAGAGCTTGTCTTCATGCTCCAGAATGTTCTCAGTGAGCACTTTGACTTCCTCTCTGTTAAATGTTTGCTTTATTTTCCACTCAGCATGCTGGCTGCTTCTTTCCTCTGTCATGATGAGAGTCACTTCCTCTTCATTAAGCCCATGCACCAGTCAGCTTGTAATCCCTTCAATGTAAGGACACATTGTGCCAGCAACATTGCAGTGTTGCATACTTCTATTTAAATGTTTTGACAATTGTGTTCATGTATTGTGTGCGTGTGTGCGTGTGTATGTTATATGGGTTTGAAGCAAAAGGTGGCACTGTGTGCTCATTTGGATGTCACTTCCCAGAATCCCTTGCTGCAGTGGAAGCACTATATGCTGGGTGATAATGGTGAAAGGCAGGGCTGCAAACCTGTCTAAGACATGCAAATGACACAGTAATATTTCCATTTTTAATATATAAATATATATATATATATATATATATATATATATATATATATATATAAAACAAAACGCAGAAGCCCATGCCCTTTATACATATATTAGGTTGAAGAAACCTTAAAAATGCAAACAAACGGCGTTCCACATCTGATGTGTACGCCAACACAGCTGAGCAGGGGATTTCCAGGTTGTCCACGATCGGAACTCGGCCAGCAATGATGGGAAGCTCAGGATTATGCGGAGCTGGTGTGTTTATTTTTCTTTTTAAACTATACAGACATTTAAGGGCCAGAAAATACAAGCTCTAAAGAACAAT
Organism: Ascaphus truei; assembly: GCF_040206685.1. Classification (NCBI taxonomy): domain Eukaryota; kingdom Metazoa; phylum Chordata; class Amphibia; order Anura; family Ascaphidae; genus Ascaphus; species Ascaphus truei. The sequence continues at coordinate 533,644,833 of NC_134483.1, forward strand.
CAGCATCTTGTATGGAAATAAAAACTAGATTACTGTTTTAATGTAATTACAAAGAAAAGCTGTTAAAGAATGCGCTCATTCAGTGGAATTTTACTGCCAATTAGAAGTAAGAATGTGCTCCATTAGGCTTATAATATCTTTTTATGCTCGGCTTCTTGGATTTACTCTATTATCGCACAACGTGTTCGACAAACCCAGACAACCCGGTGTACTAATGGTGGTCCTGCTGACCCCCAGGTTTATTATCACTCTCGCTGCCGGAGGGGCCGGGGAATGCATTGCTTGCCATTAAAATAGCAAAACTATTGAGGGGTTATTCGAAGAAGCCACTTTTTGTTTTAATATCCAGCATGTAGTTAGCTCTCCACTAATTAGAAGTCTCCCCCAACTTGACTGTTTTTGTTGTTGTTTTTTAAACCACGGGTCTCCATCCCTCTAGAGTGGATTCCATCAGTATCTTGGTTCTCCAGAAGTTTCTTCTTTTAGGAATGATCCACAATGTTTCCTACTGTATGTTGCCACTGAGGCAATCTGTAGTGCTAATATTATGGCGAAGTCCAAGCCGCTGACCAAACCCAGGTCAATAGTGTGAAACAAGGAATTTGATGGCAGATAAGAACCACTTGGTTCACGTACTCTGCCCATTTCCTATCTCAGACCTCAGGTATCTCAGGTAAAATCTCAGGCCCTCTTTGATCCTTGGTTTCCTTTTATATGTAGCATTTAGCATTATGTCTATCCCAAGCTTGTTTGAATTCCCTTCCTGTATCAGCCCCGACCACCTCTGTTAGAAGGTAATTGCGTGACTCCACCGCCCTTTCTGTGAAGTACATTCTTAGGTTCCCCTGAGCCTCCCACCCTCCAGCTTCAAAGCACGACCTCTTGTTCTACAATGTATCTTTTTCTAAAAATATGCTTCCCTTCTGCACTTAGCTGATACCTTTTTATATACAGTATTTGAAAATTTCAATCATATTCCCCCTCTCCCTTTCCTCCTCTAAGATGTACATATTGAGGTCCTTTAGTCGTTCCTGATATGTTTTACCATACTTCATCCCGATGTATACTCCATACCACAATGAGCAGCCACCCTACCTTTCTTTTAACATTGCCCCTGTAGCGCTGGTTCCCTCTGAACACAGAAGCTACTACTGCTGTATGTACCTGTATGGCTTGCAGGAGCCTAAGCCTCCGCACTGAGAGCCTGGGGTATATATGTATATTCGCAATCTCGGGGTGCAACACCTTCACCTGAGAGGGATCCCGACAGTGCGGGAGGGGCCCCTCACAGAACACAACCCAATAACACATAGTTGATATATTGAAGCAAGAATGAACTTTACTGTATATATATCTTATACTCTATAAGTCCCAACAGTCATTCACTCCCACTTATGAGTGTATACCCCGTGCCCACCACGTGTACCCCCACAACGTGTCCACAGTATAACCCTTGTCCTGTGGTCAGCGCTGCCACAATGTGTGAGTACTCAGTAGTTGGTGCACGTGTAAAAATACCTGCCCAGTGCAGCGGCACCTGGGCGTTCAAAGGATCTTCGAAAAGGATCAGACGACCTCCTGGGCGACGTCCGGTTCCTCCAGCTTGATGATCGGTCAGGGCAGTCCACCCTGAGTATAGTCCCGCGCTCTCTGCGGAGTAGGCCTGATCCAAAGCCTCTTGGTGGGAAGCGCAGCGTCCTCTGCGTCCTTGACTGTCACTGTATCTACACTAAGGGGCAGGGTCCCTAACCCAGGGCCTGTTCCAGAAGCACCACAACCTATATGTGTGGCTCAGGGCCTAACTGGGGCCAAGGGGGCTGCTGGTCTAATGCAGTGGGTCACTGACCCCTGCACCCTCACCTCCTTCCCCTAGTCTCTCTGGCGCCGACTGAACAAACATGCTCACCTGCAGCCTAATACTTCCTCTTCCTAGGAGGATCCTAACACCCTATTGGTTCCCTGGCGTCAGGTGGTGCGTCCTAAGGCTCATGGGACTTGTAGTCCCTGCCAAGAGCCTTCTCCTGATTGGCCATAGCTTTGCGCGCTCCTCTCCTGCGCATGCGCCAAGCCATGGTAATGGCCACCGCTGCAGGGGACTTCTGCGCATGCGCAACCTAAGAAGAAGATGGCGGCGCCCTGTGCGAGAGCCGTCGGGAGTCTCTGGCGATGTGCTCGCCCGCGCAACCATCGCCACCCCCCACACAACTCCCGGCACCCGTCGGACACCGCCGCTGCTGCTCCCGAAAACCCGCACCTCGCGACCCGATGGAGCACAAAGGTGAGTTAAAGTGCGGGGGGGGGGGGTTCAGACACCCAGAGGGGGATCTGGCTACACCCCTTATTCCCTTTAGAGCAGGCCTGCACAACTCATAAAGTGCGAAGGGCCGAACGGCTCCAAGGAAAAAAAAATTGTGCCGCACGGGTAAAATCATCATCATCATCATCCTCATATCTCCCCCAGAACCCAACACTATCAACCTTTGCGATAAACCCCATCTATCTCTCATACCCCCATCTCTCCCCGTCACCCACACACATTACCCCCCTCCAGATCAAACACACAATACCCCCCTGCACACCACACACATCCCACCCCCCCTGCAGCTCACATCCCTCTCCCCCCTGCAGCTCACATCCCTCAACCCCCCCTGCACCTCACATCCCTCTCCCCCCTTGCACCTCACATCCCTCTCCCCCCTTGCACCTCACATCCCTCTCCCCCCTTGCACCTCACATCCCTCTCCCCCCTTGCACCTCACATCCCTCTCCCCCCCATTCACAACTCATCCCTCTCCCCCCCTTGCACCTCACATCCCTCTCCCCCCCTTGCACCTCACATCACTCTCCCCCCTTGCACCTCACATCACTCTCCCCCCCTTGCACCTCACATCACTCTCCCCTCCTTGCACCTCACATCACTCTCCCCCCCTTGCACCTCACATCACTCTCCCCCCTTGGGTGGGTGACAGTGACTGGGTGACAGTGGGTGGGTAACAGTGACTGGGTGGGTGACAGTGACTGGGTGGGTGGGTAACAGTGACTGGGTGGGTGGGAGACAGTGACTGGGTGGGTGGGTGACAGTGACTGGGTGGGTGGGTGACAGTGACTGGGTGGGTGGGAGACAGTGACTGGGTGGGTGGGAGACAGTGACTGGGTGGGTGGGAGACAGTGACTGGGATACAGTGACTGGGTGGGTGGGACACAGTGACTGGGTGGGTGGGTGACAGTGACTGGGTGGGTGGGTGACAGTGACTGGGTGGGACACAGTGACTGGGTTGGACACAGTGACTGGGTGGGACACCGTGACTGGGTGGGACACAGTGACTGGGTGGGACACAGTGATTGGGTGGGACACAGTGACTGGGTGGGACAGTGATTGGGTGGGTGGGTGACAGTGACTGGGTGGGTGACAGTGACTGGGTTGGTGGGTGGGTGACAGTGACTGGGTGGGTGGGTGACAGTGACTGGGTGGGTGGGAGACAGTGACTGGGTGGGTGGGAGACAGTGACTGGGTGGGTGGGAGACAGTGACTGGATGGGTGGGAGACAGTGACTGGGTGGGTGGGAGACAGTGACTGGGACACAGTGACTGGGTGGGTGGGACACAGTGACTGGGTGGGACACAGTGACTGGATGGGACACAGTGACTGGGTGGGACACAGTGACTGGGTGGGACACAGTGACTGGGTGGGACACAGTGACTGGGTGGGACACAGTGACTGGGTGGGTGACAGTGACTGGGTGGGTGACAGTGACTGGGTGGGTGACAGTGACTGGGTGGGACACAGTGACTGGGTGGGTGGGTGACAGTGACTGGGTGGGTGACAGTGACTGGGTTGGTGGGTGGGTGACAGTGACTGGGTGGTGGGTGGGTGACAGTGACTGGGTGGGTGGGAGACAGTGACTGGGTGGGTGGGAGACAGTGACTGGGACACAGTGACTGGGTGGGTGGGACACAGTGACTGGGTGGGACACAGTGACTGGGTGGGACACAGTGACTGGGTGGGACACAGTGACTGGGTGGGTGACAGTGACTGGGTGGGTGACAGTGACTGGGTGGGTGACAGTGACTGGGTGGGTGACAGTGACTGGGTGGGACACAGTGACTGGGTGGGTGACAGTGACTGGGTGGGTGACAGTGACTGGGTTGGTGGGTGGGTGACAGTGACTGGGTGGTGGGTGGGTGACAGTGACTGGGTGGGTGGGAGACAGTGACTGGGTGGGTGGGAAACAGTGACTGGGTGGGTGGGAGACAGTGACTGGGTGGGTGGGAGACAGTGACTGGGTGGGTGGGAGACAGTGACTGGGTGGGTGGGAGACAGTGACTGGGTGGGTGACAGTGACTGGGTGGGTGACAGTGACTGGGTGGGTGACAGTGACTGGGTGGGTGGGAGACAGTGACTGGGTGGGTGGGAGACAGTGACTGGGTGGGTGGGAGACAGTGAGTGGGTGGGTGGCAGTGACTGGGTGGGTGACAGGGTGACAAGTGACTGGGTGGGTGACAGGGTGACAAGTGACTGGGTGGGAGACAGTGACTGGGTGGGTGGGTGACAGTGACTGGGTGGGTGGGTGACAGTGACTGGGTGGGTGACAGTGACTGAGTGGGTGACAGTGACTGAGTGGGTGACAGTGACTGGGTGGGTGGGTGACAGTGACTGGGTGGGTGACAGTGACTAACAGTGACTGGATGGGAGACAGTGACTAACAGTGACAGTGACTTACCTTGACCGGGTGGGTGCAGGTTGCCGCCGGACGCTTGCTCCCTGCGGCAGCTGCCCGGGACGGGAGGTGGGCTTGGGGGCGCGGGCTGGGGGGAGGGGGGGAGGAGGGCACAGGAGGTGAGCTCGTGGGGGACGCGAGAAGCTGGCCGCGGAGGGAAGCGGTGAGAAGCAGGCCGCTGGAGGAGCTTAATTATTTAATTATTACTTCCCCCTCCGCCCCACGTGGGGAGCATGGGGAGGGGAGCGGGCCCGCAGAGGAGCTGCGTGTTGCTTCCCCTTCCGCCCCACGTTGGGAGCAGGGGGGGGAGCAGGGGGGGAGCAGGGAGGGGGGTGCGGGCCCGCAGAGGATCTGCGTGTTGCTTCCCCTACAGCCCCATGTTGGGAGCAGGGGGGGGAGCAGGAGGGGGGGAGCAGGGGGGGGAGCAGGAGGGGGGAGCAGGGGGGGGAGAATGGGGGGGGGAGCGGGCCCGCAGAGGAGCTGCGTGTTGCTTCCCCTTCTGCCCCACGTTGGGAGCAGGGGGGGGGGGGAGCGGGCCCGCAGAGGAGCTGAGAGTTGCTTCCCCTTCCGCCCCACGTTGGGAGCAGGGGGGGGAGCGGGCCCGCAGAGGAGCTACGTGTTGCTTCCCCTTCTGCCCCACGTTGGGAGCAGGGGGGGGGAGGAGCGGGCCCGCAGAGGAGCTGCGTGTTGCTTCCCCCTTCCGCCCCACGTTGGGAGCAGGGGGGGGGGAGCGGGCCCGCAGAGGAGCTGAGAGTTGCTTCCCCTTCTGCCCCACGTTGGGAGCAGGGGGGGGGGAGCGGGCCCGCAGAGGAGCTGCGTGTTGCTTCCCCTTCTGCCCCACGTTGGGAGCAGGGGGGGGGGGAGCGGGCCCGCAGAGGAGCTGAGAGTTGCTTCCCCTTCCGCCCCACGTTGGGAGCAGGGGGGGGGGAGCGGGCCCACAGAGGAGCTGAGAGTTGCTTCCCCTTCCGCCCCACGTTGGGAGCAGGGGGGGGGGAGCGGGCCCGCAGAGGAGCTGAGAGTTGCTTCCCCTTCCGCCCCACGTTGGGAGCAGGGGGGGGAGCGGGCCCGCAGAGGAGCTACGTGTTGCTTCCCCTTCTGCCCCACGTTGGGAGCAGGGGGGGGGGGAGCGGGCCCGCAGAGGAGCTGCGTGTTGCTTCCCCCTTCCGCCCCACGTTGGGAGCAGGGGGGGGGAGCGGGCCCGCAGAGGAGCTGAGAGTTGCTTCCCCTTCTGCCCCACGTTGGGAGCAGGGGGGGGGGAGCGGGCCCGCAGAGGAGCTGCGTGTTGCTTCCCCTTCTGCCCCACGTTGGGAGCAGGGGGGGGGGGAGCGGGCCCGCAGAGGAGCTGAGAGTTGCTTCCCCTTCCGCCCCACGTTGGGAGCAGGGGGGGGGAGCGGGCCCGCAGAGGAGCTGAGAGTTGCTTCCCCTTCCGCCCCACGTTGAGAGCAGGGGGGGGGGGAGCGGGCCCGCAGAGGAGCTGAGAGTTGCTTCCCCTTCCGCCCCACGTTGGGAGCAGGGAAGGGGGGGGGAGCGGGCCCGCAGAGGAGCTGAGAGTTGCTTCCCCTTCTGCCCCACGTTGGGAGCAGGGGGGGGGGGGGAGCGGGCCCGCAGAGGAGCTGCGTGTTGCTTCCCCTTCTGCCCCACGTTGGGAGCAGGGGGGGGGGAGCGGGCCCGCAGAGGAGCTGAGAGTTGCTTCCCCTTCCGCCCCACGTTGGGAGCAGGGAAGGGGGGGGAGCGGGCCTAGCGCATGCGCGCCGCGACCGCAGGGAATCGGCGCCATTTTTTTAAACTTTTTTTTATTTTATTTATTTAATTAATTAATTAATTAATTTAATTTGTCGGATTCATTGCAGGCCGCACAGAAAGGCCAGGCGGGCCGCATGTTGTGCAGCCCTGCTTTAGAGTGTACGCAGGGTCCTCATTAACTTCTGTATCTGCGCATCTGTGATATGGGATTCTGGGTAATGATATGCAAATGAGTACTCACTGTATTTAAAAAGACTTTCTTATCTGATTAAAAAAACCACATAAAAAGGTGGAAATCGTTTACATTTTTACCGATTAAACATGCCACGGTTATTAGCTATCTTCATTTGGTGCTGGGAAAGTGGTGGGCAACACCCATCCTCAAGGGCCATCAACAGGTCAGGTTTTCAGGATATCCCTGCTGCAGCACGGGTGACTCGATCAATCCCAGCTTCAGCACAGTCAAAGACTGAGCCACTGATTGAGCCACCTGTGCTGAAGCAGGGATATCCTGAAAACATAACCTGTTGGTGGCCCTTGAGAACGGGTGTGGTCCAACCCCTGTCCTTGAAGGTACTGTACAACCTCTTGTAGTCCTCACAAGCACTCTGCTAAAACTGTGTTGCAATTACAAGCTGCGTAGGGCGTAACTTCACAAATCCACTTTAGAAGGTCATTAGCACTGAAGTGATTACATCCCCTTTGGTCTTTTTCATGGTCTCACAGAGATTCGCACATTTGGGCGCTTATATCATATTAATTAAAAACACATTTACCAATGGCACATTTACTCATACAAAACTTGCATTTGGACCGTCATCGGGATAAATGCCCGGGAATTTCTCCGGGTAAGATCACGCTGTTTCACATTGCTCTGGATAAATACTTCTTTGAGTCGATGTGAGGGCCCGTTCCCCACTTCTCCCCCGGTGAATGCTTCCGCACCTGAAATGACAGTGACTGCAAGCCCTAAAGTAATAATCTACGAATGGGAAGTGGAATTCAGATAAGGAAACTATTTCTTCCGTAGCTCAAAAAATACATCCAATGCCTTACGTAAAGCGGGAGAGGTGTGACGCACCCCCAAATTAATGAGCAGAAAGTAAAAAATACAAACATTTATTTGGCCATGATAAAACGGAGGGTACAGCGGGCCACCCCCATGTTTCGCACCAAGCGCTTTATCGAGGTAAATGGCCTGCTGTACCTCTGTTTTATCGTGACCAAATAAATATTTATATATTTTTCTAACGCACCTCTCCCGCTTTATGTCCATTGCGCCAGTCCCCTGGTGGATTCACACACCGGAGGATTCCCTCAGATGGTTGAAACCACCCATCAGTCAAAGATCTCCAAACCGCAGCATGTGAGTGTTTGACTATTCAAGTATTGTCTATTGAGATGGGCTAAGTTTGTAAACCATGGGGTTTTAGGATAAATTTGGCCCGCCATTTTTTCCTGGTTGCTGTACATTCTCATAGAGAAAGAACCAGGTGGGCATTATCTTCACTAATAACTAGCCTTACATTTGTATGCTTTATGTGGACATCTAAAAAGGGAAAATCTCTTGTAAATGTAGCCAAGTTCCCCTGGGCTACTAATCCTCTGCCTATCACGTAAATCCGGTACCAGCGCAGGCATTATAAGGGTTAATTCTGCCCGTACTTGCTGCTTTAAACAACTCCCTTGAGTGACACGGGGATGGGCCTAAGGCCTGGGTACTGTCCTATCAGGGTCTCAGACCCAGGACCCTCCCCTGGATACAAAAGGGGCTGCAGCTAAAATTCTAGTGTGTCTGTGCAGAGTGTTGGAAGTGAGGAGCCAGGTCTTTGGTTCTCCCATCCCCACCCGCAAGGGATTGGGCACATCTACCCCATATTTCACCAGGGAGTAGGGGAGCAAAGGATAGACCTTTGGGCATCAAGCCCTGGGGGTTGAGTTCAGGGACCCCAAAGATGAGTGTGCCTATTGTATGCTGTAAAGTACTGTTGTACTATGAAGAATAAAGACCAGTTGCTGCTTTTATACTCCTGCCGGTGACTGCAGTTTATCAGGGGGAGTGCAAGAGGGTTTTCTGTAGGAACTGCACCCAGCTGTGCTGGGGCCCGCTGGAAATGGAGGTGATGCACCCAGAGAGGTGAGAAATCCTGAAAGCCTGTCCTGTCTTCCCCACTAACATCGACGGACACTCAGTAATCCTGCAACCCTGACAGGTACAGCACAGCGAGAGTACAGGTAACAGGGACATCTCCCTTAGGGTGGGGGAACACCTGTTACACAAATAACACATCTTCTTACATCTGTTTGTTACTGCCCTTGTTGAGCCCCAGATTCCTTTTTGGACTCTCTCACTATGCCTTACATAGAATATTATAGCCACAACGAGTCCTAAGTATGTTCCAAAACAAAAATCATGTCATTGCTGGTGCGTGAGACTTTTCCACGCTGATAATGAGCTGAAAATGGGATCAGTGGCTGTATCCGCATCAAATGCTCGTCCTTACCGCTGAGAAACTCAAACAGCCAAACTCTTTGATAAAGCGCCTCCACGGCGGGAAACGCGTCAGAGTTTTAAACCTTAGTGTGTTTGTTCTTTTTGGCTATCATGCCTAATAAATAACTTATTTTTTTGCATCAGGCCCTCTTTTTTTGATTTTCCTTTCCACGGCAGTGCTCTGCTCTCTCACCACGTTCCTGATCTTTACCCAAGCATTGCAGCACGCCTCGGTTATTTGAATGCGGAGCAGCTGTACGAACTGAGAGGATTTCCCCTTCTAGCTACGCAGTGGACCAGTGTCAGCCAGTGTGCAGCCGATAACCCTGTTCCCTCACCTGTCCCGGGAAGTCACCACACTGACGGATCCAGCGCGGAGGATTGGAGCGCTCCGTCTTCCCCACCAGCAGCCGCCACCTACCCCCCTGCAGCGACAGACCGGCACATCAGGAGACTTCTAGCAGGCACCCGGTGAGACGACAGGAGATTTTGCATGCATATCTCCATTACATCTGTCAGTCTCTTTCTACCGGGTTACCGCATGTTCGGCTGAGGAGACCAGCACCCTACCATTCATCTTTCAGGGGGGGAAGTGTTCCATCGGCGTGGGGATACTCCTTCCAACGGCTACAAACAGGTGAGGTGAGGGTATTCAGGCCCGCATACACCATCGGCATATTCACGGGACACTCAGACCGCTTTATTCACCTAGTTATACCGATTTTTAAAAATGTTTATACATTATTCATTGGACTACCTGGCATATTAGAAGCATCACCTGGGGGTCATCCCCACTTTTTCTCCTTCAATTTCAACTGGGAAATCATCCAGCCAGCAAAACCTGGCCTGAATGGGTTGAACATAACATGCATTAGATCAGGGGTGCAAACTTCCTGAGCTGTGCCCCCGCTCCCCCCCTGCCTGGCAGCCGCAGTGTTCACGCTCCCCCTCTCCAAGGACCTGGCGTCAAATGATGTGGCGGGTCATGTGACATCACGTCGCCCCGCCACGTCAGCTGACGCGCGTTGTCATGGCGAAGCGTCGCTGAAGAGCCGGCAGAGAGCAGGTAATGGAGTTACAGAAGCCTTTCATTTAAATGCCTTGGGGAAGAGCGCGGGGTCTCTGTAACCGCCGCATCCCCCCTAGAAATTCTTGTGCCCCTTCAGTGGTGCTAACGCCAGTCCTCAAGCCCCCCCCAACAGTTCAGGATTACAAGATATCCTACATTCAGCTCAGTCTTTCAGTGAGCCTCTAATGGAGCCACCTGTACTGAAGCAGGGACTGATTGAGCCACTTGTGCTGAAGCTGGGATATCCTGAAAACCTGATCTGTTGGGGTGGGGGTGGGGGGTGGGGGGGGGGGGAGCTTGAGGATTGGAGTTGAGCCCCCCTGCATTAGATAAACCTCCCATGCCTTTAACTTGTACAAGGCAGGGAGGACACGTCATTGTTATAGAGGAGGATTCCTTCTCTCCCCTGCTGTGTGGCCACTGAAGACAGCCTTTCCTGGGAGGGGTGAGTGCATTCAGCTGGAGGAGGAAAAGCTTTCCGTTCCTTTGGCCATTTTTAGATAAAATTATTTAGCAATCCTTATACTCCCTTCTCGGGAATTACATTTAGATACCTTGTGCAAATATAATTGATGGGCAGACACCAAAATGATAAATGTAATTTCAAGGTTCATTAGCACCACACGTTCTTATCTATTTAACCCGTTGTGTTTGGGGGGCAGCCCAGTAATGATGAACATTCTCTAGTCACTACAAACTGTACCCGTCCTATAGATTTTGGGAACCGTATGAAGGCAATTTTGTACCAAAACCGGAGCATCTCCCCCCTGCATTTATGTATCAAAGCATTTTGCTCAAATTTTGCCCCGTCTGCCCCAGTTTGCACCTTGGGGAGAGTCAGTAGGAGGAGTTGGGAGGAGTTACACGGTGCACAGATTATAATGAGATGTATCACATTCTGCGTCTCTGCCCCAGCTTGCACCTTGGGGAGAGTCAGTAGGAGGAGTTGGGGGGAGTTACATGGTGCACAGATTATAATGAGATGTATCACATGCTGCGTCTCTGTCCCAGCTTGCACCTTGGGGAGAGTCAGTAGGAGGAGTTGGGGGGAGTTACATGGTGCACAGGTTATAATGAGATATATCACAGTCTACATTCTTTTTGCTATTTATTTGCAGCTCCAAAATCCTCTATATCTGAAGTGCTGTATGGCTTACATTAGGCATCGGATCATGTTCTTACATATGCCAACGCGCTAAAGACCCTTTTTCTACATTAATGCATTGACCCAATTATCTATGATATGCTACTTTACTGGAGCCATTAGTATTAAGAGTATTAAAAGTGAAACATATTTCTTTGTCATCAATTGCACATGCCGCTGACATATTGTAATCCCTGACAAGAGTACAGTATATAATCCAGAACTGTAATCAATCTGATTTCCATTCCATGACGAGGCTCGCATCTTAATTAAAAATGTTGTATTGAGCGCGCTGTCCCTCCAAACGACTGCCCCTTGCTTAAATATTGTGAGAAAGGTAAACCAGGCTAAAATGAGACAACTGGTATTTACCAGCTTGTTCCAAACCATAATAATAGCGTGTTCTTGTATAGCGCTGCTAGTTTTACGTAGCACTTTACAGAGACATTTTGCAGGCACAGGTCCCTGCCCCGTGGAACTTACAATCTATGTTTTGGCGCCTGAGGCACAGGGAGATAAAGTGACTTGCCCAAAGTCACAAGGAGCCGACACCCAGAATTGGTTCCCCTGCATCAGGGCCAGTCAGTGTCTTTACTCACTGAGCCACTCCCTCTCCCTAGAAATAACCAGACTAGAAATAGACAAGTTAGAAAAGGAGAGTATACACATGAATATCTAAGTGACATTGAGAGCCGGCAAATGTGTCAGAAAGAACAATGCATTGATCATATTGCTGAGGAGAACTCAAGACCAAAAGGAGGAAATAAGGCAACACTTGGCAAATACTTATAGGGTTCTTTAGCACACGTAAGATATCTAATCATATTTACTTCTAGTAAAACACACATCAAATCACCATCTTCTCAGCGCTAGCAGGCACCGGGGTGATGGACCATGAGGTTCCAGCTTCCTAATGTCCTGCCTCGGGAGGTTACTGTGTGACAGTGATGCGACTTGATATAAGATAAAGGAGATAATACAGAAAAATGTAAAAGACCAAATTATTTTTAGCCTGGTTCCTCCTAGATAATGTGGCTTAAAAAAAAAAATGAATCTGTCTATCTCAGGCTTTTCAATCTTCTAAACGCTAGTCACACATACCTGCCACATCGAAGTCATCAAGACATGAAAGCCCTCTCTCATTTGTAACCTTCTCTATCATATCATATGATATCATATCAAGGGGATTATTCAATAAACTGTGAAAACGCCCATCGACTTGAACGAGAGTTTGAGACTTGTTGAATAAGCCCTTAAGAATTTGTTAAGCTACCGTACATAATATTTAATCAAGAGCTTTTTCCACGACAAGAAAATAATATTATAGTATATAATTGCAGATTTATTAAAGGGAAAACCACAATTGCTTTAAGAGAAAAAACCTTTGATAAATCCGGTGCTATTTTTTTGCCCTGGTTTTGCTCCTGTTTTGCAGCTCGATGAGTATAACCCCTCGATGGCCTATATTGACTAAACTTCAATATTGCTACGTTAAAAATGTGCGTTATTTAAATTTGGGTGGCAGTGATATTTCTTTGGAAATCTGCTGTATTTACTGAGAACGGTGTATTCATAAGTGGGATGCATTCTCATCTGCATACACCCAAAAAAGTGGTAACTCAGTGTTACATAAGGCTAGCTATACAATACGCGTTCTCATAGAATTCTGCGTTAATCAACCATATCGATACAATCGCACTTTCCTACCACAGGGTTTTGTCAAAGAATTTCTTACAAAATCCTATGGTAGAAAATAATGTAACCCCTTTGATGCTGAATGGCTACCAATGTATTGCAAAGCAATGCCTTCACGCACCAAAAGGGGTTCACCTACAACACGCCCTACAAATAAAACACAAAAAAGCACAATATCTACAGTAATTTGTGCAAATGTGAAGTCATTAGGAGCCCAAGTGGCCAAATTGCCATGGGCCATTTGGATTTCTAAGGGGTTCCTATATTAATAGTTGATAAAAATCGGTACTATCTGTTGGCAGTAGCCTGATTATTGCCATGTATCGTAGTTTAGCGACTAACATGTAGAGATGGGCGAATCCACTCAAATCCGTGTCCCCGATTCTCTCACATTCCCACCCCCACCACCCCCCAAAAAAAATGAATCCGTTACGCGGTGTAAAATCCACGGACGGATGTGGTCGGTTTTTAATCCGCGCGGATTCATCAAAATCTGCCATTGGATACAATCCATTGACGGATACGTAGGATCAGATCCGCGGATTCAGCCACTCGTTGGAGGATTCATAAGAGTGGGAATGTAGGACGTGCTTGTTTGGCCTGCTATGGTATGTAACACTGTATCCAATCAGGATTCATTATACATGATACATATGAGAGACATAATGATACGGATTGGATCCTACAAATCAATCCACGGGTTGCGGAATCCGCGCAGAGTATTGGTAATAATAATAAAATCCGCAGACCGCGAATGGCCCTTTATGAGAGTAGCCAGGTCCCCTCTGCCCCGCGACCCCCCCCTCGTTACCTCCGCTGCCGGGGGTCACTCGACAGACCCGCCAGAACTTCTGGAGGGTGGGGGCCATGCAGGGAGCGCTTCGGCGCTCCGGAGGTTCCCGGCGGCTCCTGTGCAGGGCGCCGCCATCTTGGGAGAGTTCGCGCATGCGCAGTGAGATCTCGGGCGGCCAGACCAGTTGCGCATGCGCGAGGACAAGCGCGCGATCCCTAGCCTACCAGGGAAGGCTCTTGGACGGGACTACGAGTCCCATGAGCCTTAGGGGACCCCACGTGACGCCAGGGAGCCAATAGGGTTGTAGGATCTCCCTGCAGAGGGAATTAGATACATTTTGCGCGCTGGAGAGACACGTTAGTCAGGACCAGGAAGAGCTAGGGGAAGGAAGTGAGTGCAGGGGTCTGTGACCCACTGCATTAGGCCAGCAGCCCCCTAGGCCCCAGTTAGGTCCTGAGCCCCTCACAGCTTGTGGTGCTACAGGGACAGGCCCTAGGTTAGGGACCCTGCCACATTAGTACCAGTGTTAGTTCGGGACACAGCGGACGCTGCGCTCCCCGAGAAGAGGCGTGGGCTCAAACCTACGCCCCAAAGAGACAAGGACTATCTCCAGGGTGGGATCGCCCCTGACGGACCCTCGTGCAAGGAAGGGCCGGAACGCAGACAAGATCACCAAGCGGTGGATCCTTTTCGAAGTTTCTTGCAGGCCCGAGTGCAGGAGCACTCGGCAGGAACCTTTATAAGTGCACCAACAAATAACCTATATATATATATTCTCACATAGTGGCAGTGCTGACCACGGGACAAAGTGGTTCGACTGTGGACACGGTGTGGGGTTACACGGTGGTGGGAGCAAGGTACGCTCCTAGTGGAGTGAATGACAATTGGGACTACGGTGCATAGTGTGGAGTTACCCCCTAGGGGTGTAGTATTACAATTACACAGTAGTGGTTACTGATAAGCATGTAAAGTGTATGATTATCCTGCATATATTTAAACTGGTTATATACATCTCAGTGTATGTACTTACTGTGTATGTGGGTCCTGTGTAGGCAACCTTCTACATTCCTAGGAACCCTACACAGGTGGAGGCGCTGCAAACCAGATCGATCCAGAAGACTCACCCCAGGTTCCCAGTAAGCGGAGGCTCAGGCCTCTTGTGAACCTACAGGTATACGCACCACACCTGGTAACACGTAGGTTTCCCCTCACATACACTGTATCTGTGATTTTGATAAGGGAAGTACCCGTTCCATGAGATTGATCCGCGGAAAAATCCGCTGACCAATCAAACCGTCCGATCCACCCCCAAAATGCGTCTCTACTGGCAGGAGAATATGGAAAAGGCCATTAGTTATTCATTTGCATGCTCATTCACGATACTGTCATTAAATGTAATGCTATTCCATATGTAATTAGACAATGCACACTCATTTGCATGCTAATTAGGTATCCGGGGGCTATACATTTAGCCCACACTTATCGCTATGACAAATGGGTTATCACAGTGTTATTTAAGCATCACAGCGTTTGTAAATACGGCGTAAAAAGAACTCATTTCTTTGACCAGTAACACACATTGATAGGCATGGGAAACCTTAGTTAATGTACCCCACTGTGCCAGGGAAAACCAGTGCTGTTTGCGGCCCAGGGGGGATATTGAATATCTGCTCATATCAAAGGGTCACGTTTCTTTGCACCTATGTTTCATTTGTCATGTGAGATTGTGATTTGGGGAATGTCATTAGAAGGAATAAAGAATGAATAAGGCCACATATACTTTATAATTGGGTATTAAATTCTGCATCTTTTGTTATCATTATTCCACTTTCATAGTGCTAGATCCGCAATGCCCCATTAAATGTTCATAATCACTATATTTCCTGAGGTCAGGTCGTATCCTCAGAGCTAATTATGTGCAAAAACCACATCCAAGCTGCATCCCATTAGCACAGGCGTAACACCCCGCTGTATGAGCATAACATGGCATTATCTTTCCATAACGTGATGTTATTATGTCTAAGTGTTACTCCGATCCATTCTATGACACTGATCTTTCATTTACATGTTGAAGGGCAGGGGGAAATAATGCTATATTATTTAACGTATGTGTTAGCTTGGCGTTAAACCCCTTACAGGCACTGTAAAAGCCGTATTTCAGTGTCTGGGTAAGAGTAACGCCAAGTTTAGGCCTAATTTAGGGGTGCTGAACTTCAGTCCTGAAGCACCTCACCACCCAGTAGGTCAGGTTTTCAGGATACCCCAGCTTCAGCACAGGTGGCTCAATCAGTCCCCACTTCAGCACAGGTGGCTCAATCAGACCCTGCTTCAGCAAAGGTGGCTCAATCGGTCCCAGCTTTAGCACGGGTGGCTCAATCGGTCATTGCTTCAGCACAGGTGGCTCAATCTGTCAACTCTTTGACTGAGTCTCTGATTGAGCCACCTGTGCTTTAGCTGGGATATCCCGTAAAACCTGGCCTGTTAGGGGTGGGGGCTGGGTGGGAGGACTGGAATTAAGCACCCCTGACCTAACTAATGTAACATTAAATCTCTTAATCTTAATTCAGTTCTGTACTATGATAAAATACTTGTAGCATTTTTTTAAAAACAACTCAATTACATTTTTAATGTATTATACTGTAACAAGCATTTCTTATTTCTAGAGAAACCTTTCCAAAGTCACATCCCCTTCCTCTTCTGAAACAGGCTCTAGCACACCCCTTTTTGAGCCCTGCCCTCTCTCTAGCAGTGCACTAATTGTATCTAGTGACTGCCTGGTCACATGATCTCCCCACAGAACTTTGCATCTTTAGTCCTCTTCTGCTGCACTGACAGCCATTTAGGGAACCCCTGAGCTGAATCTTCGCCGATGATAACGGATCGATCGGCAACTTAGCCAATTACTTATCATTGTGTGCATTGTATTTATGCACATATTAAAAGGGGAAAAATAAATAAAACACAGCTTGGACTGCAGCTTTAAAGGTAATGTGCATGTTTGTTTGGCCTGCTATTGTATGTAATACTGTGTCCAATAATTATTCTGCATACTGTATGAGAGCAATAACTTCCAAGACACAAAAGTTGGCCAAATAAAACGTAATCACACACAGGTACAGCACTTCACTGTGTGTGAACAAAAAGAAAAAAATTACATTTTAACCATATACACAGACAGAAACATTAATAATTTATACACCTATTTACATTCCGTGCCTCTATTTTGCCGGTGTGCTGCCTGGCTTACTCAGGCTATGTGTATGTGCTTTGCATGCTCAAGGTGTTCACATGCAGTGTTCATGGCGTGGGCATGTCCATGGATGGTGCAGGAGGCGTTTCACCCAGTAAGGACACCCCTGATGAAGTCTAGGACTCCATGGAGGCACCGGGGGTTGTTGACATTGAGGAGGCACGGATACTCTCCAGGCCCAGCTGGATTGGCCAGGTGAGCCCATTTATTGATGCCGCTATACAGGGCTGGTGCAAGGGAATTCAGAGAATTAGGCGAACCTTCAGCCCTGCGCCCCCACCCTCCCCCCTCAAACGTTCAGATTATTATTATTTTTATAATAGCCCCATTCCTCAATCACCAACCTTCTACCCTTCCTCTCACCCCTCCTTCTCCCATTCCTCTCACCCCCTCCTTCTCCCCTTCCTCTTACCCCCTTGAAGCCTGCTCAGCCATTTCACCTGTTTAGCAGTTCACATTAAATAGCTGAGTTATTCAGCTTCTAATGTGTATTTATTAGTATTTGAAACATGCTCATGGGCGTGCTGTTAGGTCACAAGCAGACGTGTGCTAATAAGACTTTTCCCCAATGTGTATTGTGTTGCTTAATGTATCTCAGCGCTACGATAATCCCCGCTCATACAGTTAACGTTACGATGGTCGTTGTGTTTATGGACGTCATTTTTGCATCTCATTAGCTTTGAGGATACCCGTTATGTAATACAAAAGATAACATCTGTTCCCAATTTCTGGAGCGTTATGTTATTAGCGCAAAAACGAAGGACTTCTGTGGATCTACCTCTTGTGAGCAAGGGGTACTGTTAGGCCCCAAAGGATCAGAACCCACTACCTTTTCTATTCAGGACAGCAGCTCTAGCAGTGTGAGCCAACCATCTGCTGGGTAGCTCCGCTGCCGCAGCATCCTTTTGACTAGTCAGAAATTCTTCCAACGTCAGGTGATGTAGGCATCTCTAGATAACAACCTGCACCCATTGTAACAGACTTGGTTAACATTTCTTACAGTGAATGGGGCTACGGGTGGAAACTTGCTGTTGTTCCAAATATACAGGAACTTTTCTTTGCTTCCACACATTTTAGCCTATGCTCTACTTCTGATAATCGCCCACAAAAAATAAATGCAAAGAGTGAACAGGGCCCCAGGTTTTAAGAAGCAAGACTCCTCCCCCCTCGCCCCCTTCACTTTTGTATTTTCTTTTCTTATTTGGATACTGTATGTAAAGCATGTTACAATGTAAAATTCTACATTCTTACCTAAGCTGGCAATCGTCTGGTGCTCCAGCTATAAATGTGTAAAAATCCTGAATGTGTGACTAACATAACGGCCGCCTTTCATAGTTACATATTACATGGTTGATGAGGTTGAAAAAAGACATACTGTACGTCCATCAAGTTCAACCTATGCTAAATTTAGACAACAGATACTTTATCCTATATCTATACTTCCTTATTGATCCAGAGGAAGGCAAACGAAAAACCCCAGAGTCATATCATCGAATGATATCTCATAAGAGGAAAAATAAATTCCTTCCTGACTCCAAGAATTTGCAATCAGATTACTCCCTGGATCAACATCCTTTCCACGTTTACTTATTTGTTATATCCCTGAATACCTTTCCTTTCTAAACAGATGTCCAACCTTTTTTTGAACAAATCTATTGTATCTGCCATCACAGTCTCCATGGGTAATGAATTCCACATTTTAACTGCCCTTACTGTAAAGAACCTTTTCCTTTGTTGCTGGTGAAATCTACTTTCCTCCAACCTAAAGGGATGCCCCGAGTCCTTTGTACTGCCCTTGGGATGAATAGTTCTTTTCAATTTCAATCAATCTTTCTGTCAGTGTTACTCAGCAGCTACAATCTATCCTTATATTTCTAAGGTAACATCATCTATTGTTACAGTTTTCAGCTCAAACTGCTGGGAACATTTGCAACAAATTATCCCAAACAGGAAAGTGTTGCAAATATCTTGTACTCCTTGGGAGGTGGGCAAAAGCCTGCTATAGAAATCAAAGGGTGCTTTAAAAAAACCTCATTAAAAATGGTATGAAGAGATGAATTAAAAAACAAAACAGTCACTATTATCTAATACTACAGAACAGATTAAAAAATGCATATACGATTTCACATGTTTTGCTGCTTTAATTAAATCTTCCCTGAAATACTTGTCACATGTTGCAAACCTTGTATGAAAATAAAACAATATATTACAAAGTAACTAAAAAAGTAAATTTGCTAGCGCTAAAACATTAAAGAAAAGAATGGAAGCAAAAATAATGGCACACTTAATTTCTAAAGGCATAAAAACCTGCTTACTACGATATGAAAACTGTAGCTTGTTGCAAATTCTGGGCAAACAGTGACTTATGAAATAATGTGTTGCTACTGTATACCCTAATGAAGATGCAGTGCTATAGTACGTATAACAAATATGAACTAATGGCAGCACTATTGTAGTGTGTTATACGTACGTAATTGTTGCCTTTTATTAAAAATCAGACAGGTATAAGTACTGTAATCTACTGTAAATAATATTTTCAAGTGGTGTTTTTTTACAACTGGTGCATGTAAGATGAGAGCGTACTGTAATGTCTTCAACTGCCATGATAGTGTAATTAAAATTATACTGTGTGTGTATGTATGTATATGTATGTATATATATAAATATGTATGTATATATATATATATATATATGTCAACTCTCTGACACAATATGGCCTTTTCTTTTCCAGCATCTATGTTTAATTTTCAAGGTGATCCAATAAGAGTTATCAAGGTTTTAATGTGACATCAACATGCCTAACTGCGTGTTATTTATAAACCCAATTAATAGTGCATGAGGAACAGATAAAGAACTTACTCCTGCTACTCATCACAATAAACATTAATAGTACATTAATAAATTATTGATGGTACTACAAAACACTGCACACTAAGATTATACGCTCAATAAATGTCTGTAGCTTAGGCCTTGTAAAAATGGTATTCAATGCCGTCCGTCCATCTCTGGGAATCACAAAAAAACGTAACTAACAGATATACAAAAGCAGCAAAGTGCAATGGTCCATGTAGAAACTCCTGTTACCAGGCTGTAAATCAATAATCTCTTCTTTAAAGAGGAATTCTCCAACTAAAAGATACTTTCTCCATATGGATTTGAATAAGAGGCTTGTGTCTAAGTTGCGGGTGGCCAAATCCATTCCTCAAGGGCCACCAACAGGTCTGGTATTCAGGATAAGAAAATGTCCAAGGAATGTGGTGCACAGCAGAGAAAAATAGCCAAACGCAGCTCTATGAAAAACCGGCTAATTTATTGAAAAAACAAGCATGTTCACATTGCCAGACACACTCTGACGCGTTTCATCCCGCTTGGGACTTTGTCAAAGAGTATATTCAGGATAACCCTGCTTCACACAGGTGCCTCAAACAGTTCCAGCTTCAGCTTCGACTGAGCCACTGATTGAGCCACCTGTGTTGAAGCAAGGTTATACAACAAAAAACAGAGAAGCCGAAAGCTACATCGAAAATGACAAAAATACACAGTGAAATACCTACTGTATATATCCCCTTGCAAAAGGGTCATTTAGTTAAACCTTTTGGCCAAAGCATTTTAAGCCTTCAAGCCACATCAAGGCATGACCAAATATTGCAGGTCCTAACACTACCTGATTAAAATTCTTATTTACCTCTATAATTAGAGGAAGAATGATTGTGTTGGGTCTGTCCCAACCAGCTGCATGAAAAAGACCTGCTTACTGGAAAAGTGGGGAGGGGCGAGCTTATTAACTTTGTCCAGCTGAAGCAGGATTACCCTGAAAACCTGACCTGTTGGTAGCCCCTGAGGACTGAAGTTGGCCACCCCTGGTCTAAGTCATGGTCAAAATGGCTTGTGCTAGGTGGCACCAGGTTGGCAGAAAACACAATGACAAAGCTGAACAAGAAGCCAAACTGAAATGTTTACGCTCATCTGGTTTGTAGTATTTATTCAACTCTAGTAAATAATGATCAAGTTGACTAGATATTAGTCAGCTGTTAGCAGCAGAGCACTGGAGCCCGCGTTAATTCCGAACAGACGTTAGATGTAACTAAGAAAAATCCTTAGCAGTTTAACAGTGAATACATTTGGTGCAGTCAGCAGTTTTCAATAGATTTGTTGGTGCGTCTGCTGCTATATCCATGCATAATTATGCGGGAGACTGCTGCTCTATCCATGAATAATTATGCGGGAGACTGCTGCTCTATCCATGCATCATTATGCAGGAGACAGCTGCTCTATCCATGCATCATTATGCGGGAGACTGCTGCTCTATCTGTGCATCATTATGCGGGAGAATGCTGCTCTATCCGTGCATCATTATGCTGGAGACTGCTGCTCTATCGTGCATAATTATGCAGGAGACTGCTGCTCTATCTGTGCATCATTATGCGGGAGACAGCTGCTCTATCCATGCATCATTATGCGGGAGACTGCTGCTCTATCTGTGCATCATTATGCGGGAGAATGCTGCTCTATCCGTGCATCATTATGCGGGAGAATGCTGCTCTATCCATGCATCATTATGCGGGAGAATGCTGCTCTATCTGTGCATCATTATGCGGGAGACTGCTGCTCTATCCGTGCATCGTTATGCGTGAGACTGCTGCTCTATCCGTGCATCATTATGCGGGAGACTGCTGCTCTATCCATGCATCATTATGCGGGAGACTGCTGCTCTATCCATGCATCATTATGCGGGAGAATGCTGCTCTATCCATGCATCATTATGCGGGAGAATGCTGCTCTATCCGTGCATCATTATGCGGGAGACTGCTGCTCTATCCGTGCATCGTTATGCGTGAGACTGCTGCTCTATCCGTGCATCATTATGCGGGAGACTGCTGCTCTATCCATGCATCATTATGCGGGAGACTGCTGCTCTATCCGTGCATCTTTATGCGGGAGACTGCTGCTCTATCCGTGCATCGTTATGCGGGAGACTGCTGCTCTATCCGTGCATCGTTATGCGGGAGACTGCTGCTCTATCCATGCATCGTTATGCGGGAGACTGCTGCTCTATCCATGCATCGTTATGCGGGAGACTGTTGCTCTATCCGTGCATCATTATGCGGGAGACTGCTGCTCTATCCGTGCATCGTTATGCGGGAGACTGCTGCTCTATCCATGCATCATTATGCGGGAGACTGCTGCTCTATCCGTGCATCATTATGCGGGAGACTGCTGCTCTCAGACACCCAGGTACAGAATCACTAAGCTCAGTTAGAATATTTAATGTACTGTTCACCCCCTTTAACCATAATGCAGCATTCAATAAAGCCCAGAACCTGCCATTAACCAGGTTCGTTCCAGTGACAAACAGGGTGTTACATGTAATGACTGCTATTCTTAATGATATGCAAATGAGCTCAGAACAGCCGAACGATATTTAGCCCATATTCATTAAGCTTCGTTAAGGTTAATGCCAGAAAATAACATAGACCATTACCAAAGACTCGCTCCCCCTCCTTTTCCTAACACACTCATTTTGTGTTTGTACAGTATGTATCCTGAGACTTACTAATTATTTGAAGATAACGAAGCATTATCCTAAAATAAGGGGATGTTAGCCCTATGTAAATGAGCAAATTACAGCATTATTATTATGCATATAATTACTATAGGAAATGCATTACTGTGTGTGTGTGTGTGTGTGTGTGTGTGTGTGTGTGTGTGTGTGTGTGTGTGTGTGTGTCTGCGCAATGTTAATAAATATCTTAGTGTGCGCGCCGTGAGGCGGTCGCGTGCGCAAGCATGCACTATAAACGCAGCCTTAGGAGAAGGGAAGGAGAAACATTTAGAGGAAATCTAAACACATTACGGCTTCACACCTGTACTTTCTATTCTAGTGTTGTAAGGTCATTAGGATTTTCAGGCTTCTCAAACTGCCTCTCTGAATTGTACTACATTACAGTCTGTATGAACAGGTCCGCCGGCTGTCCCTGGGCCAGGAATAGGGTTTCCCCGGGGGGCCCTCTGTCAGTGGTCTTGGGACGCCTCCCTCCTCCCTTTTCTCTTGCACCCTTCCTCGCTCTCTCGCCCACTTCGATTCCCACACGATGGCTCTCCCCCTCTCTCACTCACTCTCCCCGTCTTACACTCTTCCTCTGGCTAGGTCCAGCCACCAGCAACGGCTGGCCCAGGACAGTTGTCCCGATACAAGTCCCCCCTGTTGGCGGCCCTATGTATGAAATACGCCAATCGACATCCCTGGTTTATTTCACAGCATCGTACACACCTTATCCCCCTTTAGCAAACAAGTTTTTTTTTTAAATAAATTAAGTAATTTAATAAGTAATTAAAGTCATTTTATCCTGAAGTTTGGTAAAGAGTTAAACTATTATTTAACGCTTTGAATGCCACATTGCTCCTCGCAGCCAAAGAGTTAATTTTGGAAAACAAAATGGACAGATCCTACCAATTTGGGCTAAAATATACTAGTGACACAGCAGAAAGGGGGGCGATAGACAGCACTCTGACTAAGGTAAATGTGAGAGGTTGCAGGGTGCACGGAACAAAAAGGGGACCCTCATTCCCCTCTCAAGTACTAACACACCTATGGAAGTACCAGCACTCTCTGTATAACAGCTAAAAGTACTAACACACCTGTGGAAGTACCAGCACTCTCTGTATAACAGCTAAAAGTACGAAAGAACACAAATGTCATGAAGGTGAACAAATTTAATGTCACTAATAATAAACCGGAATCATAGCAATATTGGCAAATATATGAGCAAAAAATAAAGTGTCACCATGGGAAATGTTTCAATGTGAGGGGTGGAGGGGAAAGAAGGAGAAGGGGAAAAAAACACATGAAACATAAGGAAAAACACAGTATGGAGAAAAGAAAGCAATACTAGTGACATGTTTACATTTAGAACCTAAGTCTGTGTAACACAGGAGTCATTTGGTTGCATCTATTGATCAAAGCACGATTCAAGCCTGATAACCTCGGCAAGGTAGTTACACTGAATATATGTCATTTCTTATTGTCCTGTGGACTAAACTTTGTGAGATATGTGAAAATATCCTGAAGGGTTAAAAAAATGAAGCTCTGATAGGGCTGTTATATACTGTGTGTGGCCGTGCTCGCGCGCGTGCCTGTGCGAAGGTGCGTGCATGTGCTGCACACATTTTGTGTGTATGCTGTGCGCAAGTGTATGACTGTATGTGTGTGTGTGTGTGTGTGTGTGTAATTTATTATTTATTTAAAAAAAAAACACATTGGTAAAAATAAAATAAGCTGGATGCTACTGTAAGGCGATCGGGAGGCGTGGCGGATGTGTCATGTGGCTGGCTCGCCCTCATTGGCTGAACCGCTCACGTGACGTGGCCTTCACGTGAAAAAAAAAACTATTTGAATTGTATATTGACAATTCGGTTGCTCTGCACACTCGTGCACACTATGGGCGGCCTCATTGAGGCACACACATTTGTGTTCGCGGCGCGCTATGTCGCGCGTGCACTACAAACGCAGCCTAAATGGTAAGCTGCCTCTTACGGATAAGGATTCCCTTTGTACCATACTCGGTGCCCTCTTGCACTGGTATTACCCGTTATCTGTTTGTTTTTTTACATACTGCAGGTTGCATTTTTGAGATTGTACAGGGCAGGCCCACGCCAGTCCTCAAGGGTTGCCAACAGCTCCGGTTTTCAGGATATCCATGCTCCAGCACAGTTGGGGGCTGGAGTTGGCCACTCCTGGCGTCCAGCACACGAGAGTAAAGGCAGAAATGTAATGATACAGAAAGGACGCTGCGCTTTCCCTGCAGCCGAGGAGGAGAGAGAGGAGCGGTCCCCCCAGCACTGAGGTCTGCAGTCACACCGACTGGCACAGGGGGAGTAAAAATAGAAAACAGGTCACAGCCATTCCGCTGTCTGTACATTTTCATATCTGTTCTATAGTGTCAGCCCACATTCCACGGGCCCATTATCCCCCTCTTATCCTCTCTTGTCTACCACCCAAAAAAACAAAAAGAACGGAACAAAGGATTACAGCCCAGAGATAAAAGCCACAGCGCCGTGCGGTAAAATTGCTGTCTGTCAGAGCTCAAAAGAGTTTTCAAATTGCTGCGTTTCGTGTGAAAAACCTCTGGCGCGTTTTTCTCCCCCTCTTTCTTTTTCTGGATGTTCTGTAAGCGATTATTCTTTATAAGCAGAGTGTGAGGTATCTGGCACTGCGCATAACACACACAAAGGACCATTAGACTTCAAGCCCTCACTGTCCAGATCAACCCCCTTCACTCCTTCATTATATTTATACAGCTTAATCAAACAGCCAGGGCTATTTTATATTATTAGCTGAATGCTTCCCCCTCCCCACCCCCCCTCCCCTTTTTTTTTCTCTCCGACAACAAAGCTTTGCTCCTATTCCACAAAATCAAATGTTATCCGGGCAAAGCGCTGGGCCTGGACACACCTAGATTCCCTGAGCTTCCATCTCCGCCTCATAAAAAGTCACTTTGCTCTCAAGCAGAAGGATACAGGCTGATTACATGGAAGTTTCAGGGCTACCGGTGACAGCCACTTCTCTGGGGCTTTGATTTCTTGTCCCGCTCGGTTACCCCCCCCCCCCAATGAGCAGCACAAGGCTGAGCAGTAAAATAAATCAAACTTTCCTGCCGATGGGCAGAAGCGGCGGCCCAGTGGGCACAGACCGGGGACTGCAGTGCTTGTTATGCTATGGAAGGTTTCGGGGTGTATGCAGGGGAGCTGGGCTGTCAGACTTACTGACATACCTGTTACATTCAATCACGGCAATGGAGAAACTGCACAGCAGGGGGTTGGACAACTACCAGTCCTCAAAGGCCAGCAACAGGTCAGGTTTTCAGGATATCCCTTTGTCGGCACAGGTGGCTCGATCAGTGGCTCGATCAAAGGCTGAGCCACTGATCGAGCCGCCTGTGCTGAAGCTGGGACTGATTGAGCCATCTGGGCTGAAGCAGGGATATCCTGAAAACCTGACCTGTTGGTAGCCTTTGAAGACTTCCTTTTTTTTATGACAGATCTTCCCATGTCAGACCCTCAGGAATCCGAAAAAGCAATTTTCGACATGTCGTCCGTCTTTCTGTCTGTCTGCATCCACTAAAAATTGACAATTTACTTAAAATGTAGTACAGGCATACCCCGGTTTAAGGACACTCACTTTAAGTACACTCACGAGTAAGTACATATCGCCCAATAGGCAAACAGCAGCTCACGCATGCGCCTGTCAGCACGTCCTGAACAGCAATACCGGCTCCCTACCTGTACCGAAGCTGTGCACAAGCGGGGAGACTATAGACCCTGTTACAAATACATTATTTACATCAGTTATGAACGTATATGACGATTGCAGTACAGTACATGCATCCATAAGTGGGAAAAAAGGCAGTGCTTCACTTTAAGTACATTTTCACTTTACATACATGCTCCGGTCCCATTGAGTATGTTAATGTGGGGTATGCCTGCATGGGGCGTTCTTATTCCCAAGGGACTTTTGAGGATTTAACGACCGAAGAAATAAAAGTCTCAGCACAAAAATTACAGCAAAAATACGCTGAGGAAATGTAACACGAAATATGCGATGACTTTGTTTTTATGAAGAAAATTTTACAGAACAAACTTTAATTCAGAACCAACTCCAGCGGATTTGCTACAGAACATATGGGAAACAAATGTAATTGAGTTGTTTCCAAATTTGTCTGTAGTATGTAAAGATTTATACTCCTAAAACAGTGGCTGTACACATCACTTTACAATTTAAAACGTTAGCGTACAATAAAGCATAATGCAGATAGATCACTGCAGACATAAATACAAGCTTTAAGAGCGTTGAAATTCCCAAGGGCGCTTAACATGAATAGTGTCGTTTGAGACAAGTCTTAAATGTAAACACATTTGGTATATTAAAGTATTTTCATGTGCTGCTATAAATCTATGGAATCAAAGAGAGTGACAGAACGTGTTAAGTGTATTTGAGTATGTGTAGGTACAGTATATACATGTTTGTAAATAGAGTTTGTTAAATGACTTGTTTTAGTGGGAATTTGTCCTTGTGATGCTTGTCACGTAAACACTGTAGCGTATTTATTTGCACAAATAAAGGGGGAACGCTGCACAGACGCAGAATTCATGTGACTGAAACGTAAGATGTCTTTTGTGGCTTGGTACCACTTTATAAACATGGTTTAAAATGACTTTGGGACCCGTTGGATATCCTGGTGTAGAATTGTAGCATTGGTGCTGCTTAGTGAACCTAAGGCCGAGTCCACGGTCCCTGCTGGCGTGCTGAGGCGCGCTGAGGCGCAGGGAAAGCGGGTGCTTTCCCTGGCCTTGCGGTTGCTTACCGCAAGCGCTCTCAGCAGCCGTCAGGGGGCGGTCCGGGGGCGGGCGCGTCACTGGCCGGGGGCGGGCCAGTGACGTCACGGAGCTGGTTCGCCCTCATTGGGCGAACCGCTCACGTGACCGGCCTGTCTCGCCGGCAAGCGGGGGAATTTTAAATTCCCCAAAGACCTGCGCTTCCGCAAGCGCGCGGAAGCGCAGGTGAGCCCCTACTAAAGCCGCTCTAATTGCGGCTGTAGGGGCTCAGTGCTGAGCGGGAGCGCGCGTCAG
Source organism: Ascaphus truei (assembly GCF_040206685.1). Taxonomy (NCBI): domain Eukaryota; kingdom Metazoa; phylum Chordata; class Amphibia; order Anura; family Ascaphidae; genus Ascaphus; species Ascaphus truei. The sequence goes on from NC_134483.1 coordinate 533,672,365, forward strand.
CACGCTTCCGCCAGCAAGCAGTAAACATGTCCGGGGCCTAATAGAGACAATAAGGAAGATACTGTAGCAATGAGCTTTTAAGCTGCCAATATTAAATCCATCTGCATGCTTCTTGTTTTGTTATTTTGAGTACTCTGTTAGAATTATATTTACAACTTCAAATAGTTACATTTGTAGCTACATATTAGTGCTACAAATAAATATTACAAATACATGACCACACTTAAACAAGTATATGTGTTACATTGAACACATACATGGGAATGTAGTGATGTACATGTGGTTGAGAAGCCTTCTGTGCTATTTTCTCCCTCCTTCCCGTCTTGCTGAGTGCAGCTCAAGAAGACGCCGGGGTATGAAGGTTCAACCCACTTTTCACATTTTATAGTCTGAATACAGTATGGCTTTTGTCTTCTCCTCTGCTTTCAAATGACTCAACACAGTCAACACAATGTCTGGGAGACACAAAGCTGCTTGCTTATTTATTCACATGCAGTAGTTCAACCACTTATTCGTTTTTGTGTGTGATGAAGAAGACCTTTCTTCTCTTACAAGTCACTGAAGATGTGTCTTAGGAATACTGTAAGTGGCTGATAGCAGAGGAAGTGACCTTGTTGAGTTGGTGGCAGTAGCGGCTGGTGGCTAGACTAAAAGGACAAGACAATGCATGGGGATGGAGTAGATGACTCAATAGCCCTGGGATGGCTAGCTGCAGTCCTCAGGGGCTACCAGCAGGCCCCGTATTAGGGATATTCCTGCTTCAGCAAAGGTGGCTCAGTCCCCAATACCAGGCCTGTTGGTAGCCCTTGAGGACTGGAGTTTGCCACCCCTCATCAGTCAACAATGGGGCCACTGATTTAGGCACCAGTGCCAAAGCCGGGTATCCCCAATACCTGGCCTGTTGGTGGCCCTTGAGGACTGGAGTTGGCCACACCTGATCAGTCAACAACTGAGCAAATGATATATGCATCTGTGCTGAAGCAGGAATATCCTTAAAACCTGAGGTGTTGGTGACGCTTGAGGACTGGAGTTGGACACCCCACCCTCTCACCTCTGCCCTCAAAGTTTGAATGCAGCCAAGATCAAAATGTTGAGACAATGTATTCAGGTATCTGTCATGGAGGCAGTGACATTGTTATAACAATTGGTGTACAAATTACAGGTCTCGGCAAACAACTTGCGACACATAAACGTAAAAGTTCTAAAAGGGCAGTTCTGTCAAGGAATAACGTGAACTAAGCATGTTTAATGGGTTAAAAGTAGCTATTTTCTTTGTCCTGGACAAGTATACAAATTTAAAAAAAAATCTTTTGTATGGTAATGTAGGGTTTTTACAATCTTTAGTTAATATCTTTTTTTTTTGTGCTAAAACTGTTTGTCACATAAAACTAGGGGTGAGCTGTTGTTTTTGTTTTATCTGTCGGTTGTGTAGTAATGATGAAGAAATCCTCAGTCACACAGATACAAATAATTAGCTTACGCTTGAATTCAACAGTGAGAAAATATATTGATTTCATGTTAAACGGGATGCAAATGAATAAAACCGTTACTCTACTGTTTAGGAAAGGAAAAGCCCTTTACATTTAGGCTATGGTCTTGATTTAGAGATTAGACGTAGTCGCAAAAATAGCGATCCGGTAAAGGACAGAGCGCTGCTATTTTGCAAACTACACCCTATGAGAGTTCAGTGCCACAGAGTCGCAAACAGCCGTTCTTTACACAGTATAACGAGGTCCTAGATTGGCGTCATTGGCGATGCACAATTTTAACGCCTTTCTCGATCATACTGTACGTCGGTTTGTAAACATTGTGGGCGTGCGTAATAATTACGTCTGAGTAAGGCTGCGGCCCAGCTGGCGCTGACTGCGCTCATGCTTGGAGAGCGTCACCAGCTCTCCAAGCATCAGCGCCCGTTGTTCTCGCTATTTCGGAAACGCGTGGGGGGGGGGGTTTGTCATTGCGGGCAAATTGAGCCTGCTCGAAAGTTACATTTGTTTTGTTTACCCAAGCGCCAAGCGTGGGTGAGCATGTGTGCCCGCGCAGGAGTGCGCCGGCGCACAGAGTGAGCATGGATGTGACGATCTACATTGACTAAGGTAAGCGCGCTCAGCGCCAGCGGGGACTCAGCCTAACTTTAGTGCTTCAGGAGATGGGTGCACGCCCTATAGGATGTTACTTTTGGGGGCCTCCCTTTTAGTCTGCAACTACTCTCCATAGCACAGGGGTGGGCAACTCCAGTCCTCAAGGACCACCAACAGGTCAGGGTTTCAGGATATCCCTGCTTCAGCACAGGTGGCTCAATCAATGGGTCAGTCATAGACTGAGCCACTGATTGAGCCACGTGTGCTGAAGCTGAGACTGATTGAGCAACCTGTGCTGAAACTGGGACTGATTGAGTCACATGTGCTGAAGATGAACTGTTTGGGCCATTTGTGCTGAAGCTGGGACTGATTGAGCCACCTGTGCTGAAGCAGGCGCTGATTGGTTCTTACAGTTGAGACGGGGATGGGAAATGGTTGGTTCTTGTAGTTGAGTTAAGATTGCATCTGGTGCCTGTTGATGCATCATTAAGAATTGTTCTTAAACGAAGAATAGGCATTAATCAAGCTCTACATTGGCCACTAATCTATACTATAATTCTAAGTTGGATTCCGTTTGTATGTCAGAAGCATCGATATCTCACAAACGGCACCACGTAGCACCACAAAATTTTCACTGTACATTCTGCTGTGAATTTGTAGTTCAACGCAACTATTTGGGGCTTCACATGTGGCTGATGCTGCTGCTTCTCCTTACATGTGAGCTGAGGTAGGGAGAGAGGCTGCTTTTGCTTGCAGCAAACTTACTGTGTGTGTATGCATGTGCGTGCGTGTGTGTGCGTGTGTGACACTGTGTGAGTGTATGTGTGTGTGTCTCACTTTGAGTGTGTGCGTGTGTGACACTGTGTGTGTGGCACTGTGTGTGTGTGTGTGTGGGTGTGTGTGTGTGACACTGTGTGTGTGTGTGTGTGTGTGTGTGTGTGTGTGTGACACTATGTGTGTGTGTGTGTGTGTGTGACACTGTGTGTGTGTGTGTGACACTATGTCTGTGACACTGTGTGAGTGTGTGACACCGTGTATGTGTGTGTGGCATTGTGTGAGTGTGTGACACCATGTGGGTGTGTGTGTGTGTGGCACTGTGTGAGTGTGTGACACCATGTGTATGTGTGTGTGTGGCACTGTGTGAGTGTGTGACACTGTGTGTGTGTGTGTGTGACACTGTGTGTGTGTGGCCCTGAGTGTGTGTGTGACACTGTGTGTGTGACATTGTGTGACACTGTGTGTGGCACTGTTGAGTGTGTGGCACTGTGTGAGTGTGTGACACCGTGTCGGTGACTGTGTGTGACACTGTGTGTGTGTGTTTGACACTCTGTATGTGTGTGTGTGACACTGTGTATGTGTGTGTGACACTGTGTGTGTGTGTGTGTGTCTGTGAGTGACTGTGTGTGTGACTGTATGTGTATATATATATATACATACATACATACATACAGTACATACTATAATTCTACGTTGGATTCCGTCTGTTTTTTTTTATATCCGAAGCATCGAAATCTCAGAAACGGCCCCACGGGGCACAACGAAACTTTCACTGGACATTCTGCTGCGGATTTGCCAGCGAGGGGACATGCCACAGCAGCGCAGGGAGATGTGCCGCCAGCGGGGTGGGGAGGGGGGAGGGGCCGGGGACATGTTCCGGCAGCGGGGGGAGACACACATAGACACAGATACAAATCTCACCCCGCACTACATCCAGCAGCGAGGGGGGAGAGAGGGGGGGCCGGGGAGATGTGATGCCGTGGGGGAAGGGGGTGCGCCGGGGAAAGGTACCGCCAACGGGGGGGGGGGGGGGGGGGGGCGGGGAAATGTATTCAGTATTACATTTCCCGGGCGAAGCTGGGTACAAAAGCTAGTACAGTATAAGGGGGACAATTTAAAACAGCATTACTACATTCCCCTTTTTTCTTCTTATTTTTATATGTAAAGCATGTGACAATGTATAATTCTAGCTTTTTACCTAAATTGTCAGAGCTCACAAAGGTGTGTATCAGAGTCTGTTTCATAAAAGGAAGTGGATATTACTTTCTAAATAGTTGCTGTAGCAACCAGAAGATGATCAGTGCATTAACAAAAAATTCAAAATGGCATTAGGAGTTTAAAACAAAAATGCAGACAGTATTATCTAATATTACATAACTGATTTATTAAAAAAAAAAATAATAAATATATATATATATATATTTATAAATATATATATATATATATATATATATATATATATATATTATACACAGTATATAACATATTTCATGGTTTGCTGCATGAAAGAATTCCCATCATGTTGAGCTCATTTTAATACATTGGGAATGGACACGCCCCTGAGCCACCCCAGTGAGAAGTTAGATTCAGGGCAAACAGGGCAAATCTGTAACAGGCACATTTAGGTCTATTATGGGTGTGCTGGCACTGGGAGGTGTCTGTCGGTACCGGGAAGTGTCTGCCAGCACCGGGAGGGGTATGCCCTCACCGGGAGGGGTCTGCCGCAGCGGGAATTGTCTGCCGGCACCGGGAAGGGTATGCCCTCACCTGGATGGGTCTGCCGGCACCAGAAAGTGTCTGCCACCAAAGGGAGGTGTCTTATGGCACCGGAAGGGGTCTTCCGGCACCGGGAGCAGTCTTCCAGCACAGGGTGGTGAATTATGACACCGGGAGGGATTTGCCTGCACAGAGAGGTGTCCTATGGCACTGGGAGGGATCTGCCAACACCGGGAAGGGTGTGCCATCACTGGGAGTATTCTACCGGCACTGGGAAGGGTCTGTCTGCCGGCACTTGGAAGGGTCTGTCTGCCAGCACTTGGAGGGGTCTGCCGGCACCGGGAAGTGTCTTCCGGCACCAGAAGGGGTCTGTCTGCCAGCACCGGGAGGGGTCTGTCTGACAGAACTTGGAAGGGTCTGTCTGACAGCACTGGGAGGGGTCTGCCGGCACCAGGAAGTGTCTGCCGGCACCAGAAGGGGTCTGTCTGCCGGCACCGGGAGGGGTCTGTCTGCCGGCACCAGGAGGGGTCTGTCTGCCGGCACCAGGAGGGGTCTGTCTGCCGGCACTGGGAGGGGTCTGTCTTCCGGCACTGGGAGGGGTCTGTCTGCCGGCACTGGGAGGGGTCTGTTTGCCGGCACCGGGAGGGGTCTGGCATCAGAAGACTTCTTCATCAATATGGACATAGAAATGTAACAAAAAAAATACAATATGGGCTCCTAAAACTAAGCGCAGTTATGACAGCAATAAAATGACATGACTCCGAAATGTTCACTTTGATATCAGGAGTTATCAGACCAAAGCTATCATCTTTCTGAGACAAGATAACCTCTCGCATTTAAAAATGTGTTGCTAAACCTTCTGTGTTTTGGTTCTTCTGGAACAGCACAAACCTTTCACTTTAACGAGTGTTTTACACGGAGAAAGGATATATATGTCCCAGAAGCCATTGCAAGCCTCCACCTTCCGGTATGATAAATGTTAAAGATGTGTGACTCCGACGAAGAATATACAGTAGCGATATCTCAATCATTTTATTATTAAAAAAAAAACATCGTCATTTTTGGAAGCAGCCGAGACCTGTTTTTAGTATCTTGTCATTTCCCCTGAAGGACAAGTACACAATCACATACATTGATTAAACAAGTGTGCCAAGGATTGCAAAAGAACCCAACCGCAGATAAAGAAAAACATCAATATTACATAAAGTAGGGAAAGCGACAAAATACCGCATTAGTAGATGAATTGAGCTGCGGTGCATTTTGGAGGAGATTTACAATCAATAATGACTTCGCAATGGAAATTCCACAATAATAATAATGTATTGTGGGACCATTCTAATACATAGTATGTAAGTTATTGTGTGATAATGGCTTTCTAAAAGCCAATTGTGTAGGGATCACACGGTTCTGGCCTGTTCCTGCCATCAGGAATAGAAACAGGACATTCTCCTTTTACATTCCGAGTGAGATTGCAGCTCACACCTGCATACAAGCGAATATAGCATATAATGTTCCTTATAAGAGCCATGACCTTCTCCCACCAACCTCCCCCGCCCTACCTCCCCCGCCCCACCTCCCCACCTTCCCCGCCCCACCTCCCTACCTCCCCCTTCCCAAATCCCCACTCCCTCCCACCTCCCTGTGTAGTTATCCCTTGTTACCCTCTCCCTGTCCCTGTGTGTTTACCCTTCACCATTTCACCGAGAACTCCTATAGAACAATGTGCTGCTTTTGTGCTTAGCATTTTTCAAGTTATATACTTTGTGCTTTTTTTCCGCTCTAACCTCACATTAAATTGATTACTTTTGGCAGATCCGCTTTTACGGTTTCTTTCCACTCGTCAGTGAGTGCCGGGAACCCCCCCCCCTTTGTTTCTCCTGATATTTTTGGGGGGAATCAGGGTCCTCCCCATTCCCCTGTGCACCCTACATGGTTGCTCATTAATTGCTTTTTTGAGTGCTGTCTATCTCTATATTTTCTGCAAGTTATAGGATGTTTAATTAATATTCGCGATTTAGATTACTGAATTTACAGTACATAAACACGTCGAACATGTACCAGTGATTAGAGATGGGCTGATCCGACCATAATCCGTTTCTCGGATTTTCGCTGCTGTTACCCCAAAATCCGTCACACGGTGTCAAATCCACAAACAGATTTGGGCGGTTTCAATCCACATGGATTCATCAACATCCTCCATTGGATACAACCCGTGGACGGGTTCGTAGAATTCAATTTGCGGATTCAGCAATCTTCTTAAAAATCTGCCAATGGATTCTGCAAATCCGCCCATGGATTGCGGAATCCGCTGAGTGTATTGGTAAAAATAATTAAAAATATCAGCAAAACGCGAATCACTCTTTTGCAGATTGATGCGCTGAAATCCGCTGACCGAAGGGAACCGGCTGATCCGCTGCGGATCCAAAACCGCCCCACAAATTCACCCCTCTGTACCTGTGATGCAGGAATACTAATATGTACGTTTTAGAGAAGGGAATTAAGGGAGTCAGCCTTTTTAATTATCACAACAAAAATATGGACATTCTTTGAGATGCTGCAGCAACTTTGAGCTTAAAATGTAAAATCAAACTGAAAAGTAAAACAAATAACACGGAAATTCAAAAAAACAGAACTCGCCAACTGTGCCAAAATGTGCCATATTTTTATCAAACCAAGACAAATATTGATTTTGTAGCATTGGAAAGAGTGCAAAATATTAATAACCTTTTCTTTTACACGGTACAAAACGAAGTCTACGAACCAGCGTCAAATACAGAATAACAAACTTGAGGCCTCTGAGTCACTGAAAGGCTTAATAGGCTTCTTTCAACTGACATACTGTACAGTAGACAAGCAAACCAAAGCTTTTGTTTGAGTTTTCTTTCACTATTTAATTTGTTTTTTTGGTCTTTTAAGCGATCCCATATTCATTTTCTTCCATCTGAACAATTTGGAGGTGAACACATTTACCTAGAACTCAACAACAACATCTGGTTCCTCCCACTACCCACAATGCCCTCCTGCATGAACCAAACAATTGAAAAGCCCTGCAGAGAAGACACGGACTGAAATAAACACTTACCCATGGATAAATGTGAAGGATTACTGAGACTTCTTGTAAGGGAGCCATGTTTTCTAATTACAAAGCATATAAAGCAACATTAGGCCCCAATCTAATGGATGCGATAAAAAGGTTACTTGCATGCAAATGATAGTAGCATCATTGTAACACAGGGATTTGGATTTAATGGGCAGTGGTGCTTAATGCCAAACCCTGCTTGGCCGTGCTATAGTACTGCTGGCTTTTTATACAGAGATCCAAGGTGATGGCCAACAGTAAATCATTCCAGGAGCCCAGAGCTGGATCAATGTTAGTCCTGGTACTTCCTGCTAAGTCATCTCCACTGGTACATAATGCATTCCTGGAGTAGCAACTCGTATCATTTTCCTCCTCTCTCTCAGAGATAATCTCTATACTTACTTTTCTATGGGATAGCCAACTGCTGTGATCAATTGAGGGCTTGCATACTGCACCAAGTAATAACATTCCTCTATAAGTCCTACCTACAGTATCTCCGTGTTGTAGGTAGGAAGGTCTGCCACACAGTGGGCAAACATAGAACTGTCTCATTCATGGTGATGCTTTGATTCCCTTCTATCTACATATACCACAGTAGTGCTGACAGTGTATGTGGCGATGTACATATAAGTTTGCCAGCACAATGCCCAGCAGAGCTTACAATCTAAATCAGATGCCCAAGACACACGGAGATAAAGTGACTTGCCCAAGGTCACCAGGAGAGCCGACAAGGAGGCTGACACCTTCAATCTGCAGTGAAGCCAGGAATTAGTATGAAAAAGGAATAATAAAATACAGGACTTGATATATCTCAGGAGTCACGAAAGCATAAATATGATCTGACATTTGTATCACTGAAATAAATGCATATGAATAAGTACTGTGCATGCATCACACTTAACCCTTCGCCTGCATATAGAATAGGATGTAGCTACAGTACCACGACATGGGACCCCTGGAGTGCCACACCCCATAACATAGTACAGAAGTGGCCAACTCCAGTTTCAAGGGCCACCACCAGGTCAGGTGTTGAGGATATCATAATGACTGAGCCACTGATTGAGCAACCTATGCTGAAGCAGGGATATCCCTAATACCTGACCTGTTGGTGGCCCTTGAGGACTGGAGTAGGCCACTCCTAAAAGTAACTTAGTGACTTCCCCCTCAATAATTGGCACCCTCATTGTAGGGCCACCCTAACCAATTCCCATACATTATACAGTAGCATAAAGTAGCATGCAGGGATGAGCCAGCTTTTAATACATGGTATTTTAATAATAAGCGATCAATGAGTTTCTTGAGGGATCTGTGGTTTTTAGTGATACCACATGTCAACATTTAGTGGGTAAGATCTAACATGTCACAACCGTAATGTTTTTGTAACCAGGCTTTAAATTGTGTATTATTTACTCATACTGTATATCAGGGGGGCGCAAACTTTTGGAGCTGTGCCTGCCTTCTCCCCCGCCAGTGCTCGCGCCCACCTTACCTTTTTTTTGCCAGCGTCAAATGATGCCGCAGGGTCATGTGATGTGACGTCACATGACCCCGCGTCACTCCAAGCCTCTGAATCTGGGTAAGTTGAGTTCCAGAGGCCTTGCGTGGACCCCCAGCATTTAATTTAAATGCCTTGGGGAAGAGCGCGGGGCCTCTGCAACCGCCGCCCCTCATTAATCCCCCCAGAAAAAACGAGTGCCCCCCAGTTTGCTCACCACTGCTATATATAATGGTGATGTAACCCTTTGCGACTGACACACAATGCCAAAAGTCCAGTGAAAACAGACGCACAAGCAGGGCTGTTGTTTTGTTTTTTTGTGTATATACTGTAGATCAGTTCTGTAGTATTAAGTAATACTTACTGCATTTTTTTAATTTTTAAATTAAACTCTTAATGGCATTTTTAAGGAGTTTTAATATATTGAGCATTGTTTGATTTCTATAACAGGTTTTAGCTCACCTCCCCAGCAGTGCAAGATAATTTGTTCCCAATGTTCCCAGCAGTTTGAGCTTCAAACGGTAACAATAGATGATGTTACCTTAGTAATATAAGGATACACTGTTACTGCTAAGTTACACTGACTGAAGGATTGATTTGACCCGTAAAGGCGGCCATTTAGTGAACCCTGGGAAGCAGGATTTTGCTGATCGATCACGGTAGAAAGAATCAATCAGCAGCTTAGGTAATTAGTTTTCAATAAAGGTCATCAAAGGCTGCGTATATATTATAGAAAAAAAAATATATATATATTTTTAAATGTAAGCTGCCTCTTTAACAGAGGTTAATATTCAATGTTGGTGATAGCATGCTGAATAACACATAGCAAATACTAACACAAAGAGAGCAAACAATGGAAACGGGCAATTACCGTAAGCGTATTAACGTCTCCCCTAACTCTCCCTGCAGCCTCTTCTCACATCACTTGCTGATGCAAATTATGCATAAGCTTTGGTAAAGCAGCAATAGAGAGAGAACATTCCCAGCGCAGGACTTAGATTCTGTAACAAGTACTGCAGGACTTGCAGTGTAGATTGTCAGAGCTCTGCTTCATTCTTATACTGTGCAGGGCACACGGGATTAAAGGCGTTATAGAATATTAATAATGCTAGCACTGTTTTACAAGACCCTGATATATTGGTCACATCAGTAAATTAGGAGTAAAAGATACATCAATGTAATAAACAGTATAAAAACATTACAATGTTAATGCATGTTGGTATAGAGGGTAGATGCCCCTCTTCTAAGGAATTTACCATGTAAAATAGACAGTATGAGTTTTACGAAGACCCTGTGTTTCAAGTACGTTGCTTTAAGTTTAACTTTCTGCTTTAAGTTTAACTTTTTTTTTTTTTTTTTTAATTTTCTTCTTATGATTGAGCCAAATATGAGAATCTTCAGAAGTAATAAGTACTTGGGTACACTGACACCAAGAGACACACATACATACCCCAACTGCAGCTGTGTTACATACTGTGTAATGATTGCAAGTTCCCAGAACCACTCTACAAAAATGGAACAAATGCGGCAGGAAAATGTCCAGCTTTCCCCTTGTGAGAGGTGCAATGCTGTGTAGTGCCACACCCCGGCCACGTGCCGCTGTGACCTTGGACACACCTTGGGGTACACGTATCAAGGCAAAAGTGGTGAAATTCTGCGGCAAACAATATGCATCAACAGAAAAAAATCACAGCATTTGCCAATTTACCAATATCACCGGTTTTCTTTGATTCATCTGGTGAAGTCAGTTTTGCCCCCAATTGGTAAACGCTATACACCTCCTAAACTTAGTACATCGGTAGCTAATGCTCAGTGAACATTGTATATACATATTGAGGGAGTTTGATGTAGGGAACGCTGCGGCCAGAGTCACTTTACTCTTTCCTAAAGCGTCTCCCCTGCTGAAATCGCTTTCCTGGCTTCCTATCAAATCCCGTATCACACACTCAATTCTCCTCCTCAGATTTACACTCTTCTGCTCCTCCCTACATCTCAGCCCTAATTTCTCGTTATGCACCATCCCGACTCTTGCGTTCTGCTCAAGGATGTCTTCTCTCTACTCCCTTTGTATCTAAAGCCCTCTCCCGCCTTAAAGCTGCAGTTCAGTCAATATCCTGCATGTGTGTTTTTTTTAATACATCAGTTCTGTAGTAAGAAAAAATACTTTTAGCATTTTTTGTTTTAAAAACAAACAACTTTGAAAGACCAATTTTCTTGTATTCTATTTTAAAAACCATTTGCTAAGGCACTGCCCCTTCATGTCCTGTCACAAGCCCTGGCACACCCCTTTGTCAGCCCTGCCCTCCCTCTAGCACATGTCAGTGCAGGAGTGTTCATGAATATTCATGAGCTTCCACTGAGTGACTGAAGCAGAGGAAAAAAAAAAAAGCTGTGTGTGCTGTGCACGCGCATAGTAAGTGAAACTTCATTGACTTTTGTCACAGAAATTGACTTATAACGCGCGTGCTCGGCACACATGTGTCAGTGTGTCAGTCAGTGAGTATGTATGTGTTTGTTTGTGTGTGTGTGTGTCAGTCAGTGTATGTATCTGTGCCGGTCAGTGTATGTATCTGTACCGGTCAGTGTGTGTATTTGTGTCAGTCATTTTGTGTGTGTGTGTGTGTGTGTGAGTGTATGTCTCTCTCTCTCTGTGTTGTGTGAATGTCTCTCTGTGTCGGTCAGTGAGTGTATGTGTGTCAGTCAGTGTGCGTGCGTATGTGTGTCAGTCAGTGTGCGTATGTGTGACAGTCAGTGTGCGTGCGCGTGCGTCAAAGTGTGCATGCGTCAGTGTGTGTGTGTATGTGTTTATTGGCAGCAGTACCAGCATCATGAATGTTGAGCGGGTGGGGGAGCTCACAGTGGGGGGGAAGGAATAGGCACATCATTCAGGGGCGGTGTTCGGTACATCACTGGGGTGTGCGTGCGTGTGTCAGTGTGTGTCAGAGTGTGCGCGTGCGTGCGTCAGTGTGTGCGCGTACGTCAGAGTGTGTGCGCGTGCGTCAGAGTAAGTGTGTGTGTGTCAGTCAGTGTGTGTGTGTGCGAGTAAGTGTGTGTGTGTCAGTCAATGTGTGTGTCAGTCAATGTGTGTATGTCAGTGTGTGCGTGTCTGTCAGTGTGTGTGTGTCTGTCAGTGTGTGTGTGTCTGTCAGTGTATGTGTATCTCTCTGTGTGTACCGTATGTCTCTCTGTCTGTGTCCTGCCCCCTCTCTCCTGACTCCCCCCACCCCCGACGGAGCTGCGGACCCGGGGGGCTCAGTCTAAGTCTTGTGAGCAGATACCCCCCCCACCCCCGGCGGCGCGCTCAAGCTCCCCCCTTCCCCACCCCCCGGCGGCACGCTCAAGCTCCCCCCTTCCCCACAACCCGGTGGCGCGCTCAAGCTCCCCTTCCCCACAACCCGGCGGCGCGCTCAAGCTCCCCCCTTCCCCACAACCCGGCGGCGCGCTCAAGCTCCCCCCTTCCCCACAACCCGGCGGCGCGCTCAAGCTCCCCCCCCGGCGGCGCGCTCAAGCTCCCCCCTTCCCCACCCCCCCCCCCAGCGGCGCGCTCAAACCACCCTATTCCCAGGCGCCGCTGCCAGCCGGGTGGCGCGCGGCATGGCAGTGGGCGGGGAACGGCGCCGCAGAGGAGTCTCCCGCCCGGCGGCAGAGGAGTGTCCAGCCCCGCGGCAGAGGACTCTCCAGCCCGTGTATCCTGTGGCAGCAAGCCCACCTGCGGAGGTATGTGTATGTAATTATGTGTGTTTGTTTGTGTCAGTGTGTTTGAGTGTGTTTGCTCCGGGGGCAGGGGGACTTGCAGGATGACAGAGGAGTGCAAAGCCGGGGCCATGAGTGTTTGCTCCGGGGGCAGGGGGACTTGCAGGGTGACAGAGGAGTGCAAAGCCGGGGCCATGAGTGTTTGCTCCGGGGGCAGGGGGACTTGCAGGGTGACAGAGGAGTCTGTATGCTTCTGACATAAGAGGAATAACAGCGGTGGGACCGGAGCAGCTTCAGACAGCTGACGGAGTTCCCCCACCAGCGCCTGACGTCACTGGGACGTATAGTAGCGTTAGGAGCGGCGGCGGCGGCTATTGCCGCCGCCGCCGCATATGTCTGCGGCCGTGTGGGGGGAGCGGGGGCCATTAGGAGCGGCGCCGGCGGCTATCGCCGCCGCCGCCGCATCTGATTTGTGGAGCGGGTGTGATGTCAGTGTTGGGGTCGGGCTGAGCCAGAACACAGCCCGGCCTCAACTGCCAGCACTGACGTCACATCCGTTTCATTTCTGTCTCCACAATTCTTTTTTGCCCTAGTTTGAATGAGGTGCCACTAAGGAAGTTTCACTTCAAAAACATATCCCATATCTAAAGATTTCGCTGATCAATACAGGGAGAACGAATTGACTGGCAGCTATACAGTTCTTTAGGTAATTAGAGATTGCCCACATAAAACTATTGAAGTAAAAAAATTAAAAAAAATAAAAAAACTGAACTGCTTTAAACCTTTCTCACTGACTGCACCACATCTCTGGAATGCCCCTCCCCTCAATACCCGACTAGCACTAACACAAAGAAGCAGAGGATACAAATCCCTCTCCTTACTCTAAAAGGAATAGTTCATGCAATAACCTCCATGTGTGCTTCTTAAATAAACCAGTTCTGCAGTATTAGAAAATGCTTACTACGTTTTTGTATTTATTATTAAGCTCTTAATGCCATTTTTTATGAGTTGTAATATACTGAGAATCCTTTGATTTCTATAGCAGGTTTTAGCCCATCTCCCCAGCAGTGCAAGATCTTTGTAACACTTTCCTGTTTGTGATCATTTGTTGCCAATGTTCCCAGCAGTTTGATCTGCAAACTGTAACAATAGATAATGTTATCTTAGTGATCTATGGATACATTGTAGCTGCACTGACTGCAGGATTGATTGAAACTGAAAGGCGGCCATTTAGTGAACCCTGGGAAGCAGGATCTTTGCCGATTGATCACGAGAGAACGAATCAATCGGCGGTTTAGGTAATTAGTTTTCAATAAAGGTCACCAAAGGCTGCATATATTTATTTATATAAATGGGGCTTGGATTGTCTTTTGAAATGTATTACTGTGTATTACTGTGTGCCAGGGTTTAGAGCAGCAGGTACTGCACCTGTATGGTGGATATACTGTGCATGCCCCCCCCCCCCCCAGTGATTATTTAACACTTTACACAGGGGTGACAGGTGTTCTCATGTACATTTTCTGGGGAATTTAATAGCTTTACTTGTGTTCTCACGTTGAAGAGCAAGAGTGTATTGTATTTGTAAAGCCTACAGTAATTCACTTATTCTTTGATGCTGTTCCATAGTATGCTAATTCCATGCGTTTCATGATATATTCCCACCCACAGTGAGTGGGTGTCTAGGGTTCAGAGGGAGCACTTGCTAAGAAAAGTCTTGTGAACTTCATCCCACAAAAAGAATCCCAACCTTAGGAAGACCCGTTCTCTGCAGGTTCATAAGGCCGCTCGAGGCTTATAATGCTGTTTGTAACTTAGCACACTAATTATACTTTGCTCTACACCAGGGGAGGGCAACTCAAGTTCTCCAGGTTCAGGTTAGGTTTTCAGGATATCCCTGCTCCAGTACAGGTGTTGCAGTCTTTGACTGAGTCACAGATTGAGCCACCTGTGCTGAAGCAGGGATATCCCGAAAACTTGACCTGAACCTTGAGAACTTGAGTTGCCCTCCCCTGGTGTAGAGCAAAGTAGAATTACCCTTGAGGACTGGAGTTGTCCAACCCTGCTCTATACTCTTGTCTCTTGCCCTGAAGTAGTGGTACCACATTGAGGGACATTACTAAAGGGTTGCAATCCTACACAAGACTTTGTGAAGCTGATTCCGTCAATCAAAAGGATACTGATCCTCCCCGATATATATGCTCTGTTAAGTGAGATAACTTAAGTTAACGTCATGTTTTAACATCTTCAAATCTCAATAACATACCATTAAATCACGCCCGGAAAGTACACACATTATCTATAACGGACGTTAGTGATGAGATGCGAAAGAGGCATTTCTCTTAACGATACCTGTCCACAAAGGTCCACATAGCATTTAACGAGATGTTAGTTAAGTGAGAGAGAGGGAGATACAGGGAGAGATACAGAGAGAGAGATACAGGGAGAGAGATAGAGGGAGAGAGATACAGGGAGAGAGATACAGGGAGAGAGATACAGGGAGAGAGATACAGGGAGAGAGATACAGGGAGAGAGATACAGGGAGAGAGATACAGAGAGAGAGATACAGAGAGAGAGATACAGAGAGAGAGATACGGGGAGAGAGATACGGGGAGAGAGATACGGGGAGAGAGATACGGGGAGAGAGATACAGGGAGAGAGATACAGGGAGAGAGATACAGGGAGAGAGATACAGGGAGAGAGATACAGGGAGAGATACAGAGAGAGAGATACAGGGAGAGAGATACACACAGAGAGATACACACAGAGAGATACACACAGAGAGAGATAAAGGAGAGAGATAAAGGAGAGAGATAAAGGAGAGAGATACACACAGAGAGATAAAGGAGAGAGATAAAGGAGAGAGATACATACAGAGGGATACATACAGAGAGATACACACAGAGAGATAAAGGAGAGAGATAAAGGAGAGAGATAAAGGAGAGAGATACATACAGAGAGATACATACAGAGGGATACATACAGAGAGATACATACAGAGAGATACATACAGAGAGATACACACAGAGAGATACACACACAGAGACACACACACAGAGACACACACACAGAGACACACACACAGAGAGAGTCAGAGAGAGAGAGAGAGAGAGACCCCCAGAGACCCAGACAGACAGACAAACAAAAGGGTGCGAAGCTTTAGCCTTTACTCCCACTCAAATGAATGGCAAGAATTCCTTTTTCTATCCTATGGCTTTATGGTTCATGCAATTATTGCCTTATATTTCCCTGCATTGTAAGGTTTATTTTTTAAAGCGCCGTATAAGAAAAATATACATTTATATGTACAGAAAATGATGAACAGTACAAGCACAATTCAAAAATCAGCAAACATACAGTACATGTATGATTTCATTCAATTCCATAACATTTTGGCTCCAAAATGTCCTTCAGTAGAGTATGTCCCAGAGTCTTAACCAGTCCGATGCTGAGAAACAAATACTGTAGCAGGAAACACACATTACCAGCAAAAAATCCAATGCTGAATGCAATCAGGGAAATAATCAAAACTGAGCAGAAACAAGCAGAATGCTGGGAGGAGGGGATGTGTTTCACAGGCTGTGAAAGTTAAAAGGCATGAAAGAAACCTCGAATGAAAGCAAAAGTTCTAAACAGAGCAAGCGAAGAGATCAAAAAGTCGGCACAAAATTGCAACATCCTAGCAAGGGGAACAGAGTGGCACAAACATATAAATATGCAGAAGAAGATAATTAACATATGGAGAGACAGATACACCTCCAAATACAATAGCCCCAAACATATCATTACTAGTAACAAAAGTGTCATGAAGAAAAAAGAAAGCAAGGAAATACAGTAGAACTAAAGTAAGTTCAATGCAAGATCCCAGCACTGTCCAGAGGAAGTGGCTGTCCTTGCAGATTCCTGATATACCATACACTGGCAGGGGCGCGCAAACTTTTTTTTTGCTGCGTCCCCTCTGCCTGTGCTGGTCCGGTGGTGCGAATGCCCCCTCTTACCTAGTGCAGCGTCACGTGACGTGACCCGCAGCGTCATTTGACGCCATGGTCACACATCCTGAGGCCGGAAGAATCCCGGTAAGTAGAGGTTACAGAGGCCTCGCGCGGTCCCCCCGGCATTTAAATTAAATGACTTGGGGAAGAGCGTGGGACTTCTGCAACCACCCGCGCCCCCCCCCCCCCCAGAAAAATTTCCCACCCCCCAGTTTGCACACCGCTGCCATACAGCAAACATTGCCGCTTCTTTTGGACATTTCATATTGCAGCTGATGTGAACACTTTCTCACATTTCCTCTATCGCAGGGGCGGGTTAACTTCAGTCCTCAAGGGCCACCAACAGCCCAGGTTTTCAGGATATCCCTGCTTCAGCACCGGTGTGACTGAGCCAATGATTGAGCCACCTGTGCTGAAGCAGGGATATCCTTAAAACCAGGGCTGTTGGTGACTCTTGAGGACTGGAGTTGGCCACCCCCTGCAAGAATTATAATGATGTGCCAGCATATAACGCTGGCTTCTTCCTAATGAGGGTGTACTGTTAACCTGTTGTACTGACACACTGATGAATTCGGGCATATCTGCCCCATTTATTCTTATTGATACCTGTTTGTGATTGATTATGAATACTTCTCAAAGAGGAACCCTCAACCCATTAGCAAAGGGATTAGCATTCTTACTATGGTTTACTATATAAAGCTTTCTCCATACATTGTGAAAATTGACTGCTTTTAATAAAGGTTAAGCCCCTTCCTGTCAATAATTCAAGGTATTTATTTATGTACAGTATGCACAGTTCCTTGTACCCCTGCTGAGTACGTATACAGTGCCCATATTGGGCTGACATTATATTTTGTAGTACTTCGGGAACCATAGGTTAAATTAAGCTCGCCCGAGTGAGCTGTCCTGGAAGTCCAGTAAATTCACCTCGCTCAGAATTGGTCAAATGCAGACGAGCCCTCACTCACTGATTGGACCCCGAAGACAATCCACTCTTTGATTGGTCTGCCCTCCGTCCTTTATGTTGGTGGATGGAGACCAAGGGTTATACGAGGAGGAACCCGGATTTGGATCCAGAGACTTGCTGTGAAGTGTTTTCAGAGCCGAAGTGGACCTTTTAAATCTCCGAAGTCCCCTGTGGGTGTTCAAGAGACTTATGTAGGTGTTTGGAGGGAAGCGACGGCGGGAACTTTTAAACCTGCTGGCCTGCAGAGTACAAAGCACGACTGCCCATACTACCGAGGACAGCGGCACGAGTTTGGGAACATAATATCAGGGTAACTTTAGGACAGAGGTCTGCCCACTTAGGGTTGTTCCCCCAGTTGGGTGAGTTTGTGTGTGTGTGTGTGTTTTATGAACTGGAGGTTTGTGGAAACTTTTCCCAATAAATTCACTTTTGTTCAACTCTGCAGTTCTGTCTATGGTACCGATCCCTGGTGTAGTTGTCCTGGTCTCCTGTGACAAGGATAACCTTAGTTATTTTTTGAAGTGAAACTTCCTTAGTGGCGCCTCATTCCAACTGGGGCAAAAATGGATGGTGGAGACAGAAATGAAACGGATGTGACGTCAGTGCTGGCAGTTGAGGCCGGGCTGTGTTCTGGCTCAGCCCGACCCCAACACTGACATCACACCCGCTCCACAAATCAGATGCGGCGGCGGCGATAGCCGCCGGCGCCGCTCCTAATGGCCCCCGCTCCCCCCACATGGCTGATGACATATGCGGCGGCGGCAGCGATAGCCGCCGGCGCCGCTCCTAACGGCCGCCATTCCCCCTGCACATCCGCTGCCAAGCCGCGCATGCTCAGTAATCATGGGGACTGGAGGAAAGCCACGCATGCACAGAAGCGGTTGGCAGTGGCGCCGTTCCCCGCCCGCTGCCACGGCTGTTGACATGTGTCCCCGTCTGCTGCCCAGGACAGCAGAGACCGCCCGACCGGGACAGCCCCCCACCCACCCTTTCCTTACCCGAATGGGACCTCCCTCCCAGACCACACATGGGCCCGCCTAACTTCCACTACCGCTGCCATGCCGCGCATGCGCAGAAGCGGCTGGCAGCGGCGCCATTCAGCCCTCCAGTGACGCGGGCGTTTGCGGGCCCCCCAGGAAGCGGTGGTACAAAAACCCGGGCGCAACCCGCGCGGACCCCCACCCCGGACCCCCCACACACTTATGGACCCCCCGGACCCCCCACACACTGACGAACCCCCCCACACACTGACTGACCCCCCCACACACTGACGGACCCCCCCAGACCCCCACACACACTGACTGACCCCCCCAGACCCCCACACACACTGACTGACCCCCCAGACCCCCACACACACTGACTGACCCCCCCAGACCCACACACACACTGACTGACCCCCCCAGACCCCCACACACACTGACTGACCCCCCCCAGACCCCCACACACACTGACTGACCCCCCAGACCCCCACACATACTGACTGACCACCCCAGACCCCCACACACACTGACTGACCCCCCAGAGACACACACACACTGCATGACCCCCCCAGACCCCCACAGACACTGACTGACCCCCCCAGAACCCCACACACACTGACTGACCCCCCCCAGACCCCCAAACACACTGACTGACCACCCCAGACCCCCACACACACTGACTGACCCCCCAGAGCCCCACACACACTGACTGACCCCCCAGACCCTCACACACTGACCCCCCCAGACCCCCACACACACTCACAGTCACACACACACTCAGTCACACACACTCAGTCACACTCACACGCACAGTCACACGTACACTCAGTCACACTCAGTCACACGCACACTCAGTCACACTCAGTCACACGCACACTCAGTCACACTCACAGTCAGATGCACACTCAGTCACACTCACAGTCAGACGCACACGCAGTCACACGCACATGCATAGTCACACGCACAGTCAAACGCACATGCTCAGTCACACGCAAACGCTCAGTCACACGCACACTCAGTCACACGCACACTCAGTCACACGCACACTCAGTCACATGCACACTCTCAGTCACACGCGCACTCTCAGTCACACGCGCACTCTCAGTCACACGCGCACTCTCAGTCACACGCGCACTCTCAGTCACACGCGCACACTCAGTCACACGCACACTCAGTCACACGCACACTCTCAGTCACACGCACACTCTCAGTCACACGCACACTCTCAGTCACACGCACACTCTCAGTCACACGCACACCCTCAGTCACACGCACACTCTCAGTCACACGCACACTATCAGTCACACGCACACTATCAGTCACACGCACACTCTCAGTCACACGCACACTCTCAGTCACACGCACACTCACAGTCACACGCACACTCTCAGTCACACACACTCTCAGTCACACACACTCTCAGTCACACGCACACGGTCACACGCGGAATTCACACTGCCTGACCCCCCCAGACCCCCACACACACTGACCCCCCAGAGCCCCACACACACTGACTGACCCACCCAGACCCCCACACACTGACCCCCCCAGATCCCCACACACAGTCACATGCACACTCAGTCACACACACTCAGTCACACTCACACACACACAGTCACACACACACTCAGTCACACTCACAGTCAGACGCACACTCAGTCACACTCACAGTCAGACGCACACGCAGTCACACGCATAGTCACACGCACAGTCAAACGCACAGTCAAACGCACACGCTCAGTCACACGCACACGCTCAGTCACACGCACACGCTCAGTCAAATGCACACTCAGTCACACGCATACTCTCAGTCACACGCACACTCTCAGTCACACGCACACTCTCAGTCACCCGCACACTCTCAGTCACACGCACACTCAGTCACACGCACACTCTCAGTCACACGCACACTCTCAGTCACACGCACACTCTCAGTCACACGCACACTCTCAGTCACACGCACACTCTCAGTCACACGCACACTCTCAGTCACACGCACACTGTCACACGCGGAATTCACACTTAGTGCAAATAGCTAATACAGGGGATGTGTGCCGAGCACGCGCATTCTAAGTCAAATTTATTTGCGTTTTGTCATTGAGATTGTATTTTGATTTTTAATTAAAACATCACCAACACAAATACAATTTCTGTGACAAAAGTCAAAGAAGTTTCACTTACTATGCGCGTGCACAGCACACACAGCTTTTTTATTCCTTTACTACATTGGCTTCTAAACCCTCTAAACCTTCTAAACCCTCTGCTGGGAGACTGTTTCACAAATCCCCCACCATTTCCATTACTTCTGTTTCTCTGAAATATGGTTCCCTCCTGTACTTTGTTGAAGCCTTTTCTGTATTGGAAAGTTTCTACCATACCCCCCCCCCCCCTCTCCCTTCTCTAAGCCCAGGGTGGGCAACCCTGTCGAATTGGCAGTAAAAGTGTGGCGAAGTGTGTCAAGAGCAACCCCCCACCCGCATGCGCGACACTTTCTACCAAGCGCTTGTTCAGCGCTGCCATTCCAACTTAGCGCGATGCCAACCACAACATGGCCATTGCATAGATTCAGGACACAGAGTGAGGAGGGCGTATAATGAAATCATGAAGCACCAATCAGGTTCCACATTTGAACCATCAGCCCACCTACCTGACTCCCCTGCCAATCAGCAAGCGAGCCCCGCGAGCTTCGCCTTCGCCCTCACCCAGCACTGAAGGTAATCGGGGCTGCGGGGACAGGAACGTGTGTGCTATTCGAAAACACCAGCCAACCGGGTGCGAGTCCGGGAGCGCTGGGGAGCGCTGATTAGGTGGTGTGGGCCGGGCTTGTCATTGGCAGCAGGGATCTGGTACTCTGGGAGAGAGTGAGTGGCCGCCCGAGGCTCGGAGCCTCTGGCCAGACCGACCAATGGAGCTCAAGAATATAATAGCCAACACTGTGCTGCTGTGTGTGTGTGTGTGTGTATGCACACACACACACACACGTTCTCAAACTGTGGCTTGCTGTGTGTGAAAATGCCCTCTGGCTATGTGTGAGCCTGTGTATCTAGCTATGTGAGTGCATAAACGTCACTATTCCCTCAGGTTTATTATAACTTTCCAGTTTCATGTTTAAAGGGTTAAACCTACAGTAGGTGATTGATGTTGTTTTTTTACCCAAATCTGACACCAATAAGGATTAATTTAAAAACATTATGAGCTAATACTTGGGGTTGGGGTTGATTTCCTTTCCCCTTTGTCTGTTGTTACTGTGTGCACAGCAAGTACTTGCAGTCACCCACAGCCCCCTCTCCCCTTATCTTTATCATCTCTCTGATAAGGACAAGATATGCACAGGGTAAAGAAAACACTTGATTGACAAGCACTTCCCTATTCAGAGCCCCATAATAAATTGAACTAGTTAATTGGCAGTCAAAGTGTGGCGAATTGAGTAACTACTAGTTGTTTCCCATTGTAATGGGAAGCGTGGTGGCAAGTGAGAGTCCCCTCGCGCCCCTTTCCCCCGCCCCCTCCCGGCAAGTGCGAGTACGCCGGCGGCGGCACTAGTGATGAGGGGACGAGCGGAGGAGAAATAACAAATTTTCACATGCGCAACACAATACCTCAATTTTAACACGTTGTGGCTATTTTCACTTCTAATTCGCCACACTTGTGGCTACATTGAAAAATAGGTTGCCCACCCCTGCTCTAAGCTGTACATAGTCAGGTCACTTAGTCTTTCCAGATAAGTTAAAAAAACTCGGACCATGTGTTATTTTAGTAACCCTTCTGTGCATCCTGCTGGCTTTCCTCATAGCTTCGTTACATTGCAGGTCTTCTTTTACATCAGCTAAAATAATGACTCCCAGATCCCTTTCCTCTAAAGTAGTTGACATGATATCATTAATCCTGTATTGGATTTAATCCTTTTGGATTTGTGTGACCCAAGTGTGTTACTTGCACTTTTTTTGGCTTTCTAAATATAATGTGACCTGGTACAGCTATGCCCCCATCCTGCTTTTTATTATACCATGACTCAGTAATAAACACACAATCCCTGCCAGCTCTAACCCCAGCCCCCACCACATCATATTATACCGTATTGGCCCGCATATAGTGCTATGTTTTTTTCCCTAAAAATGTCCTTCCGAAAACTGTACTCATATTATATGCGCAGAATAACATCTTTTATCTTTCATGTAGAACGCCTTCAAAACTTTAGGGTCGTATTATGTGCGAGGCCGTAGTATATTCGGGCCAATACGGTGTGTGTGTGTGTATATGTATGTGTGTATATATATATATGTGTATATATATATATATATATATATTAATATATATATATATATATATATACACATGAAATTCAGCACACTGTAGTTGAAAATGTTGTAATAGCAGATGCTAGTCCCATAGAGAGTAAATATGATACGAACCAATCCAAAGACCAGTAAAGAGACAGCATATACTATTGGATTAACCCCGTGCGGTCTGCTGTCTCTTTACTGGTCTTTGGATTGGTTCGTATTATATATATATAATGTCAAAAGGAGAGCGTAGCCAAATGTATACAACAATACAATAAAAGACTCTTTATACCCAATGCTACATCCAATGTGGCAAAAAATACATAGTTAAATACTTCAATGTTCATATTCTCATGAGTAAGGGTCACTTATTTAAACCGTTTGGCCAAAGCGTTATAAGCCTGCAGCCACGTCACGGCATGACCAGTATGCAGCCACGTCACGGCATGACCAGTATGCAGCCACGTCACGGCATGACCAGTATGCAGCCACGTCACGGCATGACCAGTATGCAGCCACGTCACGGCATGACCAGTATGCAGCCACGTCATGGCATGACCAGTATGCAGCCACGTCACGGCATGACCAGTATGCAGCCACGTCACGGCATGACCAGTATGCAGCCACGTCACGGCACGACCACTATGCAGCCACGTCACGGCACGACCAGTATGCGGCATCGTCACGGCACGACCACTATGCAGCCACGTCACGTCATGACCACTATGCAGCCACGTCACGGCATGACCTGTATGCAGCCACGTCACGGCATGACCACTATGCAGCCACGTCACGGCATGACCTGTATGCAGCGACGTCACGGCATGACCAGTATGCAGCCACGTCACGGCATGACCTGTATGCAGCCACGTCACGGCATGACCAGTATGCGGCATCGTCACGGCATGACCACTATGCAGCCACGTCACGGCACGACCACTATGCAGCCACGTCACGGCATGACCAGTATGTGGCATCGTCACGGCACGACCACTATGCAGCCACGTCACGGCATGACCACTATGCAGCCACGTCACGGCATGACCTGTATGCAGCCACGTCACGGCATGACCAGTATGCAGCCACGTCACGGCATGACCAGTATGCGGCATCGTCACGGCACGACCACTATGCAGCCACGTCACGGCATGACCACTATGCAGCCACGTCACGGCATGACCTGAATGCAGCACCGTCACGGCATGACCAGTATGCAGCCACGTCACGGCATGACCAGTATGCAGCATCGTCACGGCATGACCACTATGCAGCCACGTCACGGCACGACCACTATGCAGCCACGTCACGGCATGACCAGTATGCGGCATCGTCACGGCATGACCAGTATGCAGCCACGTCACGGCATGACCAGTATGCAGCCACGTCACGGCATGACCAGTATGCAGCCACGTCACGGCATGACCAGTATGCAGCCACGTCACGGCATGACCAGTATGCAGCCACGTCATGGCATAACCAGTATGCAGCCACGTCACGGCATGACCAGTATGCAGCCACGTCACGGCATGACCACTATGCAGCCATGTCACGGCATGACCAGTATGCAGCCACGTCACGGCATGACCAGTATGCAGCCACGTCACGGCATGACCAGTAAGCAGGTCCTAACGCTACCTGTGAGCATTCTCATTTACCTCTGCAGTGGAGGGAGAAAGGTCTTAATAGACCCGTCCTGCACAGGTACATGGAAAAACTTGCTACTTTATAAGTGTGTGTGTGGGGGGGCGGGGGAGGGGGAGGGCTGTTCAAATCATTGTATTGTATTGTATTGTATGTCTTTATTTATATAGCGCCATTAATGTACATAGCGCTTCACAGCAGTAATACATGTGGTAATCCAATAAATAACAGATAATATAAATAACAGATCATGGGAATAAGTGCTTTAGACATTAAGGAAGAGGAGTCCCTGCTCCGAGGAGCTTACAGTCTAATTGGTAGGTAGGGAGAACGTACAGAGACCAATATCCTTATCATTATCGCTATGAATTCAGGTATTTTACATCCTAAACTACAAGCATTTACACACATACTGTAGGCTAAAGCCTTTGGTCACTGCACTTCCTAATTGCGCCTTGTTCTCCCATGCACCGCTTTCTGCATGCTATATAGACCTTTTCCTATTTACGCTGTCTTCTGTTCCACTGGATACGTTTCCTGCTGTAATGTCCCACCCAATCACGTTCTCTTGCAAAGGGCAGGGAGGACAGTGGCATTTGGCCTCAGTAATCTCTCTTCCCCCCAAAGCTAGTAGTTTAAATGCTTGCTTAATGTTGATATCACTGCTATACTGCCGTGCAATCGGAGGACATTTACAAATAACAATACCCCTTGTGAGCACATTCACAGGTCTGCACCCTGCCTTTCCCCATTATCCCTTAGCACAGAGGTTCTCAACCCCAGCCCTCAAGATCACCCAACAGGTCAGATTTTAAGAATATCCCAGCTTCAGCACAGATGGCTCAATCAATGTCACAGTCTAAGCCACTGATTCAGCCACCTATGCTAAAGTAGGCTCTTTGACTGGGCCATGATGGAGCCACTTGTGCTGAAGCTGTAATATCCTTAAAACATGACCCGGGGGGGGGGGATTTTGAGGACTGGAGTCAAGAACCCCTGCCGTAGCATACAATGCTTCCAACTGCAGCCAGGGATTCTGGGTAATGACATGCAAATGAATACATTACCCAAAAACATTACAATGACAATACTATCATTCTAATCATCCTAAAGAACCACACGTCTCCACTTATACGTTTCATGTGTCCCCTCCTAATTTGAATGCTCTAAATTACGCTCTCCTCATTGATACTTGGTGAACTATTTCTGCGCTAGAAGAATAGTTGATCCATGGAACAACCTGTTGGCAGATGTGATAAAGCTGTATAGAGTAAAGGAATTCAAAGCTGCTTGGGATCTACGTACACATGAGTTTCATTCATATAGAGAAAAACAAATAGTGATCAGTGGAGGTCAGAGGTTACACAATAGGCAAACAAGGTGGGACATCCTGACTTTATCCACTGACAATATCTAGCAGTTTTTATGAAGCAAACTGGACCTTAAAGGAGAGTGTGCGCCCCCAACAAAATGTTTCCCCCCCCTGGGTGGGAAGTAGGGGGTCTCTGAAGCTGAACTGCATTAATTTAAGCTCCGGGGACCTCCTGCTCCCCGAAACAGGTCTAGGACCGGTCTAGGTTGCGGCTCTTTTTTCATGACTCAATGACCACCGGAACTTGCCCACAACACACCTCGCAGCCGGGCCGCTAAAGTAAGTCCATAAAGGTAGCCCTTACCCTAAACCCCCATAATGTTTACCACTAATACTAATGCTACCCCCTACCCTAAAAACCTTAACCCCTTACGCTAAAAACCCTAAAGTTAACCCTACCCTAACTACTAAAACCCCTAAAGTTAACCCCCTATTCTAATGACTAAAACCCCTAAACTTAATCCCCATAACACTAAAAACGTACATTATTGTAGAAGCGGCGGACGGAGCCGGCAGAGGTTCCAGCAGCGGATCAGCAGCGACGGAGGGTCCTTCTGTGGCAGAACGCCGACGGGCCTTTGGTCACGGCAAAATGGCTATGACCAAATTACCTATTCTGTCTCATGATACATACCTCCATAGGGGGCACCGGTTGCAGCTCCACAGATTTAATTGTCCTGATCACGTGGAAAAATAGGCAGCCGCAAGCAATAACCTCACGGCTTCCTATTGGCCCCCATAGCGCGAAGACATTTAAGCCGCCATTTCAATAGCCCCACATAGCCCAGCCAGAGCTGCAACCGGCACCCCCTACCGAGGTAAGTAATCTCGGGAAGCGGCGGGTCTGAAATGAATGCATTTCAGCTCCGGAGACCCCCTGCTTCAAGATTGATGCTTTAATACATCTACATTAATATTTTAGAGTTAACCGAACCCAAAAGAGAGTCCGGGGCGTAATACACACAGTATCTTGAGAGATGACTTTTTTTGCAAACACTTGTCCATAAATAAAAGAATAAAAATAACACTGTCTGTGTTCATTTGAATACTGGATGGGAATTCTTTATGGGATGGGTGAGATTTATATGGTAGGTCCCTGCTTAGAGCTGCTGATTTTGACTACCAGCAGCTCACTTACCCGCCGATGTATCAAGCTCTGTATCGAGTGAATGCAATCGGACGGGTATTAGCTCTCATTGGTTTAATAGGAGTTAACGCTAGTATACACCATGGATCTTGATGAATAACTCATAAATTTCTTTAGTGGCAGAAGAGTTAAAGCCACTGGCATCAAAACGGTTAAAAAAAAACCCCGAAAAAAAGACACTTTCCCTAAGCATTTTGTTTTACTGTATGTGTCTGTAATTTGGAAACATTTGTTTAATCCGTGGCTACATCTTGCCCATTTTCAAGTAAAATATAATCAGGAAAGTGATTTAAAGATGATAAATATTTAACAGATAGCTTGGTTAGCAGAGAATGCTCTGCGGCAATGAGGGGTTTAAACAGCTAAATGTAAAAATGCACTCGTGAAATGGGATTCTTAAATAGCCTTATGTGTTATATGGATATGAGCAAAATAAAACTGTACTTCAACTCATTTGCGATATGGAAATAAAGAGATGAGATCATCTAAAAGCCAGCACACGCTGTAAGATGAAATGCCACATCCAGATGTAAAAATGCATGAGCACTGTCAGAGAAGACATACACATGGAAAAAGAGGACACATAGTGCTTCTTTACGCTAACCACATAATTAATCAGGTCATATTGGAAAGGAAGAAGATGTTTAGTGAAATACATTTGGGTCCTTCAAGTCCAATTTTGCAGCTACCAGGCATTTATCCTCCTTAAATGCAATCAATAATGAACTGGAAACATCCAAGTACTATTGCAAATAGAAATAATCAAGGGATGCTTTGTTCATTAAGGCAAATATTGTAGGACTAGCACCCCATAAAAGCAAGAAAAATAGAAGCTTACCATTTCACCAGTATATTCATGTGTGTATCGCAAGAACGGGCAGCTCCAGTGCTCAAGGGCCATCAACAGGGCAGGTTTTAAGGATATCCCTGCTTCAGCACAGGTGGGGTAGTCTTCGAATGAGCCACTTGTGCTGAAGCAGGGGGATCCTGGACACCTGACCTGGTGGTAGCCCTTGAGGACTGGAGTTGGCCACCCCTGGTGTACAGTATTGTGTACATATGTGAATATGCATGTACAGACATGTACAATAGATGTAGCCAACACTATAACTCCAGCTGCCGAGTTGCAGTGGGACATATACAGCTCTCACGAGCGGGAGAAGTGGGCATTGATTTGAACACGCCGCGTGGGAGAAAGGGGAGAGGCTAAAGCTCTATCTCCTCCCACGGGAGAGTGCCAGCAGATGCAATAACATTGGCTACATCTGTCTACATTGGTACACTGTATGTATCAGGGTGTCTATGTTTGTCAGAGCATCTGTTTGCGTATTAGTGTCTGTGAAGTTGACTGTACGTTGAATATAGACACTGTACATCCTGGGATTGCTACCAAAATCCACGTTGGCAGAACAGGTTAATTGAGCTCTGCTTGTTTTAATGCTGCAGACCAAGCAATATCCTACATGTGTTTTTTTTTTTAATAAATCAATTCTGTACTATGAGAAAATACTTGTAGCATTAAAAAAAAAACAAGTCTGAAAGGCTTTTTTTAATGTATTATAATGTAACAAGCATTTTTTGTTTCCATAGCAACCACATCCCCTTTGTCTTCTGAAACTGGATCTGGAACACCCTTTTTTGAGCCCTGCCCTCTCTCTAGCAGTGCACCAATTGCATCTACTGTAGTGATTGCCTGGTCACATGATCGTCCCCACAGAACTTTGCTTCTTTGGTCCTCGTCTGCTGCACTAACAGCCATTTAGTGAGCCCCCAAGCTGAAGCTTCGACGATCGATCACAGAAGAATGCATCAATTGGCAATTTATCTAATTACTGATCATTGTGTGGACTGTTTTGATGCACATATTAAAGGGGGAAAAAATGAAGGGGAAAAAAACCGGCAACTTGGACTGCTGCTTTAAGGCATCCAGGGATCTGTAACCCCACATTTAACCCCACATGCATATGTACTTACTGGCATACCCCGGTTTAAGGACACTCACTTTAAGTACACTCACGAGTAAGGACATATCGCCCAATAGGCAAACGGCAGCTCGCGCATGCGCCTGTCAGCACGTCCTGAAATGCAATACCGGCTCCCTACCTGTACCGAAGCTGTGCGCAAGCAGGGAGACTATAGAGCCTGTTACAAATACGTTATTTTCATCAGTTATGCACGTATATAACGATTGCAGTACAGTACATGCATCAATAAGGGGAAAAAGTGTAGTGCTTCACTTTAAGTACATTTTCGCTTTGCATACATGCTCTGGACCCATTGCGTATGTTAATGCGGGGTATGCCTGTGTATCATGCTATTATTACTACATTTCTTCTCCAGAGATTTGTAACCACTTTTGTTCTATTGAGTGAAGAAAATAAAGCAATCTAGGCTGTATCAACCTGTCCCACTGACTTAAAGTAGGTCTAGTTATGATCCATGGTCCAAGACCAAATATGAAGTTTGCTCAATCCAGTGTCATCCAGGCCTCAGCCTAGCCTGTCAGCTTTTCCTGGAAATTACAGGACTTTTTGATGACTACAGACCAAACAGTCCTGAAAATTCATAGTTGACATGTAATTTGAGTAGGGATGAGAGCTGATTTTGCATTGTAACATATTGCTGGCCTCTCTATAAATGGAGCTGAAATCTTCCTGAGCAAGGGGAAGATGGCTTCACAGCAAACAACTAGCGACCATAATACTGAAAATATGTAATAACCAGATAGAAATAATCAAGGGAAAGTTTTTCATTAAAGCAAAGATTGTAGGACTATCACCCCATAAAAGTTGACCTTTTCACCAGTATACAGTATAATTATGTGTGGGTCTGTGTGTACAGCAAGGGGACACTTTAAGCAAGCAGTCACAATATTTTTTGGGTATGTTTTGTTACAGTCATCTCTCTCATACAGTGCCCTTCATCCACGGTTATAGTTCCTGATTATGAGACAGTAGAGGATTAGCACAACAATTACGATGAGTTAATCAAGGACGGGAAAGCACCAGGGTGTCCTTGTTTGTTTTTCGCATGTATCATTAACACTGACAATGAGCAAAGCTATACAGGCTTTCAGGATTGAGGGGTGAAGTCCAGATTCCATTGCTTCAACATTACTGTCGGTTTTAGCAAAGCCAATGCATTCAATTATAACAGGGGGAAGCCTGTTAGCAACAGCTAGAGATGTTGGGTGTTGGCCAGAAAGAAATGAATCCCTGCCTGGAGGAGGCAGGAATATTAACAAGGCCAGCTGAGTTTGGAGAGGTTTAAAAGGTGGGTAGCGTAAAGCTCACCAAGGTGTTTTCCGCACTGCGGATGGACACCGGGTGTGACGTATTTTATGCTATGTATATATGGACTTTTACATTCTGGGGCTGAGAAAAGGGCTGCATTTGTGTAGCTGAACTTTGGCTAAATAAAAGCCTATGTTTAATTTGTGTTGTTGGACTTTGGCTGAATAAAAGCCTATGTTTACATGTCCAAATGCAAGTCTCCTGTCGTTATTTAAATTGCCCCTAAGCCCAACCTCTTTTGAAATCCTAGTTGGCAGAATCTGCCTCCCATTTTCTAAGCCCATCTTGCTAGCTGGCATCTACCGCCCCCCTAAAGCCCCTCTACAATCTCTGACTGATATCACCCAGTTTCTTGGCTCCATTTCCTCTCTGAATGAGAAGAGTGAGCTGCTAGTTCTTGGGGATTTCAACTTCAATTGGCTTGACCCTAAAAACCACAAAATCCACACACAAATTAAATCGCTTAACCTATCGCAACTCATTTCCCAACCCACACGGACAAACCTGAAATCGCACAACCATTCATTGCTTGACTGGATACTCTCCTCAAATCCCAGCAGAATCCAATCCTCTGGCATCCTTCCTGACATTTTCAGTGACCATGCAATAGTGTACTGTGTAAGGAAAATTAAACCGCCCCAATCAAGCCCTAAAGTTCTCATCACTAGAATATTCAGAAACTTTAACCCACAACAGTTTCTGGCTGACCTTACCAACTGCCCTTGGCACAGAATCGATTTAATTACTGACCCTGATTCTGCGCTCAACTATTTCCAATCCGAGTTCTTAAAACTCTGTGATACCCATGCTCCACTACGCAGAATAAGGGTACGGGGTGCCCACCTTCCATGGGTTACACCTGACCTTATAGCACTCTACCAGTTCAGGGATGCCTGGTGGAAAAGCCACAAAGTAACTGGCACTACCAAGGATCTCAATCACTACAGATGCCTGCGGAACATGTGCACAAGGCAAACAAGGCATGCAAAAGCACAATATTACTCTGAAAATCTCCACCAGAACACATCAAACCCAGCTAACTTCTGGAAGGTTATCAACAACATATTCCAGCCTTCTAACCATCAACAGCCAAGTAACATCACTAAGTGCGATATTACTCTGACAAACCCCACCGACATTGCAAATGCATTCAATGATTACTTTGTGGGGTGTGCTACTAACTTATTAGCAAAATGCAACCCAAACCACAAACCTGAATCTCATCCTGGGAGTACCCCTATAGCCCCACCCCCTCCCAACACTGCCCACAAATTTCAATTTGGCCCAGTATCAGAAGAGGAGATTACACAAGCGCTTCTCAAATTAAAACTAAGCAGCCAATGTGGACCTGACTTACTACAATCTAGGTTCCTAAGACTTGGTGCCCCAGCAATTGCCAACCAATTGCTTCCATAGTCAACTCTATCCTGTCTGCAGGCCATATCCCTAAGACCTGGAAAGCTGCCAGAGTTGTCCCAATCTTCAAAAGTGGGGACAAAAACACTGTCTCAAACTACAGGCCAATCTCCCTTCTCCCAATCCGATCCAAAGTCATGGAAAAATGTGTCCACTCCCAATTAAGCGATTACTATAACAAGACAAATTTCACTAGCCAATTCCAATCTGGCTTTCGCCCCAAACATTCTACCGTAACTACCCTGCTAAAAGTTTGCAATGAAATCCAGTGTGGAATGGAACGGGGTCAACTCACTGGTGCAGTATTCCTAGATTTTGCAAAGGCTTTTGATACTGTTGATCATGCTATCCTGCTTAACAAACTCCAGCGCTCTGGAATAGGGCAGCATGCTTTAAACTGGTTTCAGTCTTACCTATCAGTTAGATCCCAACAAGTGTCTATCTCAGGCTCTAACTCCAACCCCTTGGATATCACCTGTGGCGTCCCGCAAGGCTCTGTTCTGGGGCCCCTACTCTTCTCAGTATTCATCAATGATCTCCTCCCTAAGTCTCCTGGTCAGAAAACGTATCGCACAGCAGATGCTAATGCCAATTATTGACTATGGAGACATAGTATATGGCTCGGCACCTCAAACCCACCTTAGCAAACTTGACACCCTCTACAATTCAATTTGTCGTTTTGTTCTCCAATGCAACTATAACACACATCACTGCGAAATGCTCAAAGAACTAGATTGGTCATCACTCGAGTCTAGGCGCAAAGTTCACCTTTCCTGTCTTGCCTTCAAATACTTTATGGGCAAGCTACCCACCTATCTGAACAAGCTCCTCACCCTACCACATGCAGCACTTATCATCTGAGATCTGATTCCAAAAGACTGTTCATGGTCCCAAGGCTCAACAAAGTATCCGGCCGCTCCTCCTTCTCTTACCGTGCACCCCAAAACTGGAACAACCTACCGGAGACTCTCACATCCACCACTTTAAGTTCTTTCAAAACTAAGGCTGTCTCACATTTTAATCTGTTCTGTAACTGTTACATAAGCCTATAATATACATCTTCTTTAACTGTGCATGCAATGTATTGTATATAATGTATACCCTGTTCATTTATGTAACTGTATTTGTAACCATGTATTATTTGTCATATTAACTATGCCCAGGACATACTTGAAAACGAGAGGTAACTCTCAATGTATTACTTCCTGGTAAAACAGTTTTATAAATAAAAATAAAAGTTATCTCAGTGTGCATCGCCTATCGATGTAAATACTTTCTCAGTGTCCATACAGACATGAGTGAAAATAACATTGTCAGTGGTAAATGGTTATGGGATGGGAGAGATTTAAAGGTTAGGTCTCTGCTTGGAGCTACTATTTTTGACTACCAGCAGCCCACTTACCCACAGATTAATCAAGCTCTATATCGTGTAAACGTAACCAAACAGGTATTAGCTCTCATTGGTTTAATGGGAGTTTAGTGGTATCCTTAAAAAGAATCAGTCACCCTTAAAATAAAAATTTTACTCATCTCTGTCTTGTGAGAAATTAAATAATATTATTTTATTTAGCGAAAATGAACTTTACCAGGGACATTTTTGTAGTCATATTTTGTGATTGCTTACAACAACAGTCAAGATATTGAATAAATATAAATCCTTTCAAAACATACTGTATTATTAGCACAGAACCATTAAAAATAGAAAATAAAAAAAAGGTTTCAAAAACATTTATATTTGTCTGATTCCATTTACAACACTAAATATGGCACAAATATTCATTTATTATGGCACTGTAAGGAATCCACACCGGAGTTTACTGGTTGTCTTGCCTTGCAGACCTGGGCAGTCCTGGAGCATTCCACCTGTATCTACAGCAGCTGTGCAAGCTATTTACTGCAGCTCCAGCCTGTGCTCTCTCATTGGAAGAATGCTCTTACACTCCCCCTCCTGGGATTGGCCCGCTGGCCTTTATATACTGCATTCACACAATGCTTCTCTGCCGAGCATATTCCTTCCTGGATGTCTCCTGTGTTCTGCCACAAGCCCTGGCTTGTTATCTCTCATTTCTTATCCTTGTTTCTGTTCTAGTTCGTTGTACTAGTTCCAGTTTCCTCCAGGCCTGCTGCTACTTTGCTGAGGCCTGTGTTTCCTGGTTCCTGGGGCCTTCTGCTCTCTCTCCATTGCAGAGGCCATGTCCTGGTTCCTGTGCTGAAGCGGAGGATCTCCAGCGTTTACTTCAGCTCCCTGTTTCCTGAGGCCTGCTGTTACTTCGCTGAGGCCTGTGTTTCCTGGTTCCTGGGGCCTGCTGCTCTCTCTCCATTGCAGAGGCCGTTTCCTGGTTCCTTTGCTGAAGCGGAGGATCTCCAGCGTTTACTTCAGCTCCCCGTTTCCTGAGGCCTGCTGCCCTTCCCTTAGCAGAGGCCTGTCTACTAGTCCTGAGGTCTGTAGCTCACTCTCCTCACACAGGCCGTTCTAGGACTCCTGCGCTGAAGCATTGGTTTACCAGTGCTGCCTGGCGGTGTGCCCACTCCGGTCTGCCTACCCCTTCCTGAGACCGGTACCATGGGCCATGGTCGCCGCACGCGCAGAACCCGCTCCCGCCCTGCAGCTATTACGCTGAAGCGGGACCTAGTTGACTTCCTGTTACCGAAACTCCGCTTGGATAACGTTTACCCTGATGTCTCCTATCCTGACCCTGGCTCGTCCACTGACTACGCTGCTCTCTCCAGTCCCGACCCTGCTATGAACGACTACGAACTGCGCAATCCGGATCCGACTACGTGGTCTCAGGTCGGTGATTATACAACCCCACCTCAGCCCCGCGGTCCGGTTCTGGTTTGTGGCGAGCACAACCACGACAGGCACTCCTTTAAGGTTTCAAAGATTGAACCAATAGGGCAAAAACACCACCACACGTATGAAAGTAACCATTCTCATCGGTGGGAATTTTTTGTTCGCTTGGATTGGCCGCAGCGCACACGCCCCCGGAATGTTGCAAATATCTGAGTTAAATGAATGAATTACTCCCTCTGGTCTTTTCTTTATCTGAGCACGAATCCCTTAACACTCACAAACATTTTGTAACCCGGTCCAATGTCTAAAACATCAAAAAGTATTTAGGGCCACATATACCACGCAGCGTTACTCCGTAAGGCCTCGGTCCCGCTGCGCTCGTTGGCGCGGGCGGCGGGTCGCGAGTTCCCCACCAGCAGGGGAATCCTCGCGAGCCGGTCCCGGTCCCCCCTGGCGGCACAGCTGACTACACGCTGTAGCGCGTCAGCCGCTGGAGACACCAGAGAATGGTGTTTCCTAGCGTTGACGCGTGACGTGTGTGGCTGTGAGCCAATGGGGAGGGGAGGCTTCGGGAGGAGGAGAGGCTTCGGGGAGCGGGGAGGAGTGTGGAGTGAAAGCAGGTGAGTGCCTTTCTCTGTGTGTGTGTCTGAGTGCGTGCGTGCCTGTCTGTGTGTGTGTATGTGTGTGTCTGAGTGCGTGCGTGCCTGTCTGTGTGTGTATGTGTCTGAGTGCGTGAGTGCCTGCCTCTGTCTGTGTGTGTGTGTGAGTGTATGAGTGCGTGAGTGCCTGCCTGTGTGTGTGTGTGCGCGTGTGTGTATGAATGAGTGCCTGCGTGTGTGTGTTTAAACTTACCTTCCAGCTCCAGCCCGAGTCCGTGGAGGGAGGGGGGGGAGAGTAGCGGGTCCCTCCGCTCAAGCCACGCCCCCCCTCCCTGTCAAACCGCCCACCTCCCGCCCACCTCCCGATCAAACCTCCCACCTCCCGCCCACCTCCCGCTCCGGCTCCCGCTCCCTACAGACCGCAGATCGCGGTCTGTGTATCTCAGCGCACCGCCTGTCAGCAGCGCAGGTGCGCTGACTCTGGGAGCGGGGCCTTAGCCTAAGACACCTACCGCTCTGCAAAATATTTTGCAGTCCGTTCATTTAAATGGGTGGTATCGAGCCACGCTGGAAGATGTCTCATGGAGAGACACTGCTTAGTATTATCTGCACACATTCAAATGCTCAATATGGACTTGTAAATGAGACTGTGGCGTGTGCTATTTCTGGCTGAAAGAACATGTCCCCAAAAGGTTTAGCTTGTCATTGCACACCTTGTAAAGCCAATCCTGGATTATGGAAGCCCAGAGCAAGAGTACCCACTCAAATAATGCATTCTCTCTTTAACTTGTTTGATCATGCTACATTTTTTGGGAAATAACAATGTCAATATTTTTCACGGAACTATTATGACCCCCCTTGTGAATTCTCCAACAACATTCATATAACTCGATCTAATTGTGACGGCAACTCGTTGCAGTATACATACTTCACTAAGGTATGATTCTTTACATAGCAAATCTCATTAAGATGATTAACACTGTCAATCTCGATTCCCGAATATAAAAATAGTGGAGAAGGTGTCGTACACTGTGGGGCAGATCCACAACGCTCAGTTATTGACTTAACGAGATGGTAACTTCAGTTAATGTCTCGATAATTGCAAACGGGGATTTTGAAAGCTACCTAACGAGATGTTAAGTGCTGTCTTAATGCTAAGACGTCCGCCGCTAACTTTTTAATAGAACGTTAGTGCTAATGATATGCAAATATGCATCAGTAGCTGTACACGTCGTCTTTCTTCAGCCACTGGACGTGGCCTCAACAGAAACTTCGGGGCTTTGTGAGAGCCCTGGCCTTATATAGGTGGGCTAGGGCTATAACAAAAGACTCATCAAAGCATCACATGGTACAGCAGCCAATCAGATTGGTTTGCTGTAACATGTGATTGCTGCGTTTACTGATGACATCATAGATTTCTCAACCCATGTTATTTTGACAGCCCCTATGAAAGGCCAGAGCTCTTAAAAAAGACTGCAAGTTGCTGCAGAGGTCACATGTGGCTGAAAAAAGAAGACGCCTACAGATGAAGAGGAAGAAAATAAGATTTTTAAAGAAATAATTACAGATGAAGAGTCTTAAAGCAACAGAGGCATCGAGGACACCGGGTAAGCTCGGGATCCCTCCTTGCCAGGCGGCGGATGTCACCGGATCACAAATAGGCCAGCGGGCCTAGATTAATTTTTGTTTATTTTTCCCATTGGGCTTGTGAATTATATATATATTTTTAGTTGGTTTTGTGATTTGTTTTTAATGGTTTTTCTTTTTATGGCTTTAGAATTGTTTTTTATGGTTGGGCATCAGCCCTTCGGTTGGAATGATACCACTTCTTTCACTAAATTGCACTAAATGATTTCCCTACGCCTGTGATGTGTGTTATGTAGAACTGAGGCTTTAATGTACAAGTACTTTAAAATAATGGACACAAGATTATTTTAAAACATAAAAATGATCACATATTTTCTGTGACTTCCACTCATTTGGGGTCAGTTTCTCTATTATAAGATATAGTCAGTCTCATAACCTTAGAAGTAGCCTCACTGATAACATTGAGTTGTTTTATTGAGCTGCCATATTTTGGTAAACAGGCCAAAAATCTTTCTAGTTTCTGTTCTTGGAGGTCCCTTATTTCTAGTAACAAGTTTTGCGGAAATGGAATAATAATGTGAACCTGTATATTGGTGGGTTCCATTTCCTTCATATAACCAGTATATATCAGCTCTTTAGAATGCACTTACATGGCTATTTATGCAGAATACATTATTTATTAATTACTTATTGGTCAAGTATTAGTTCAGGACTCACTTAGGCTTTTGAAAGCTAAATCAGTTTATTGTAACAGCGCCGAAAGATTTTTACGCCGAAAGATGCATGATCACGGCCACATGATAGTTTGGGGTAGAGATCGCCCCCCAGTGAGGCAAACAGAAGTTTAGGTGGCTCAACATCTGTTCTAAATGTGATCTCACATAGAAAGCAAACATTATGACATAATGTTCACCGAACGTAATAACGGCCCCTTAAAAAGCCGCCACATTAACCTTAATATGAATCTTTGTTTGCCCTATGCATTTCTAAAACAGATCACAGTGACAACCATTTTAATATGTTGTTACTGAGACTTTACACCTGTTTTAGAACAGTACAGATGTTTAAGTAATACATTTCGGAGGGATACCAGGTGTCCGGTACTGAACTGGACTGTCCAGTAAAAAATTTGAGGTATTACCTCTCTGGACATAGTGACCTGATCAGCTTGCGGGCAGTGGGATTTCCTCAAGCAGGGAGAGAGCAGGGCTGTTGCTAGGGGACTGGGCAGCTTCCTCCATTCTGATTGGCTACATTACCCAGCAGGAGTCAATAAGGAGGTGTTAGGAGCCTGGGGGTGGGGCCAAGGAAAGGTGGAAACAGCGTGAAGCGGTGAGAGGGGTGTGTGTGTGTCTCGAGTGCATCGCACCTTTCATCATTGCGTTCAGTATTTTTGGAGAAGCCACCTGGCAACCCTACTAGTCATGTGGTCATCGCTCCTTCCTCCTCAGGATTTGCGATCTGTCTGGTCTCTACCAAATTGGTGCAAGGAAAGTAAGCGCAAACCTTAATCATATAAATAAGTATACAGTATAAAGAGATTGATATCACCAAGAGGAGATGCAGCTGGCGTGAGAGATTTCTCAATCTCTCAAAGTAACAATCTGGGGGAGGACACAAAGCGCAAAAAACTTCCTCTCCAGGGTGGAAAAAATCACATGGAATCAGATACCGATATAGACAGCATATGTGGGAAAAAAAGAAGAAAAATATAGTGCAACACAGTTTTAATTGACAAAAAATACTAGAGAAAGAAGCTCCAATACACTCACATGCTCCTGAGTAAAATAAGGCAGTTTAACCACTCTGGGTTCAGTAGAGACGCAGCTCTGCTAGGCTCTGATCAGCTTCACAAATCCTTTATTTCCACACTCGGGCGGCGTCTGACGTCACGGACCAGTTCCTTTGATCAGCCGCTTGCAGGGGAAAGATCATCTGGCTCCGTAGTAGTCAGTGACAACGCAGGTTGTATGGGTGGGAAGACCCAAAAGGAGCACAGCTGATGGCACGGTGGAGAGTCTGCAAAGAGTCCGTACTGCTTCACAGGTCACAGCACACAGGTAACCCTACGCGTTTCATCCGGTTGCCCGAACTTCTTCTGAAGAACCGGATGAAACGCGTAGGGTTACCTGTGTGCTGTGACCTGTGAAGCAGTACGGACTCTTTGCAGAATCTCCACCATGCCATCAGCTGTGCTCCTTTTGTGTCTTCCCACCCATACAACCTGCGTTGTCACTGACTACTACGGAGCCATATGATCTTTCCCCTGCCAGCGGATGATCAAAGGAACTGGTCCGTGACGGCAGACGCCGCCCGAGTGCGGAAATAAAGGATTTGTGAAGCTGATCAGAGCCTAGCAGAGCTGCGTCTCTACTGAACCCAGAGTGGTTAAACTGCCTTATTTTACTCTGGAGCATGTGAGTGTATTGGAGCTTCTTGCTCTAGTATTTTTTGTCAATTAAAACTGTGTTGCACTATATTTTTCTTCTTTTTTTCCCACATATGCTGTCTACATCGGTATCTGATTCCATGTGATTTTTTCCACCCTGGAGAGGAAGTTTTGCGCTTTGTGTCCTCCCCCAGCTGGTCTCTACCAAAGTTGGACCTAGTACAGTAGGTAAGAATTGTATGTACCCGGCGCGGGCAGCTCTTGGAAGTGTATTGTGGGACACACTTCAGGATTACCGTAAAGAAGGCGCCTATAATGCATTACACTGCAAACTTAAACACCGTGGTAGGTGGCATAAACTACAAAAGCCTCATCAGATTCTTCGCACACCCTTCCAAAGATTTCTCCAAACCAAGTTTACGGATGTTGGCAGAGATGTGTGACAAAGGTCCATTGAAATTGTCTGTTGTTTATGATCTAATACTGTGAATTCAGCTTCTTTTATGACCACTAAAAAACAGAAGATATAAAAAAGATAAAACATCTTTGTCTCCAGGCACAAAACAGGTGAAAATGTGCCGTATATATATTAGTACTGTACATACAGACTGCATCTCTGGGAAGCTGAAGTTAATATCTTAAAGGAGATATTTAGTAGGCCTTATAAGAACGCAAGCAGCTTCTCCATTAGAAGCAATGACCCCCAGCCTTTTTTCGTTGGCTTTTTGCTTTTAGGTTGACTCCCCGTATTTTAAGTAACACTTAAAGAGGATAAAAGCTCCCTTCAACGCACTGATGTACTTTCTACAAGATAAAACTCTTCTGCTGTGAAATTACAGGTTGTCAATTGTCAATGCAGACGAGGTAAAGCTTGGAATGACCTGTCAGTAGCACAACGAATAGCCTCCATTGCGAATCATAACAATAGTTGACAGCGGTAGCTGAATCTCTTCTGCTTGTCGTGAAGGTGTCATTAGCCTGGGAACGAAAATTGGAAGTTGTTGTTATAGCTTGTTCAGGTCACATTGGATGCTGCAAAGGCCCGGGGATCTTAGAACAACAGGTACCTGCGCAGGAAAACTGCTTGTGTTACTCAGGTAACCCTGTAGAGTTGGCTTACAGGTACAGTAAGGCTGTAAATGAATGAATAAGAGGATATTTAAAAGGAAGTCACTACTGGAAAAGCATTGCTGTACTTTTACTGCCGGTAAAACTCTTATAAATGTGTAGCTGTATAGCAATAGCTTATTCTTACTAAGATTACTATATAATGCAATGGTGCAAAATATTGAGGCTTTGATCTCTGAGGGATGAAGATTCCTCCGGGCATCCGAACGGGGCTATTAAGACATGCGCTATTACATTTAGTACTGTACGCTAGCAAAGATGTCAACTGCAAAGAGCACAAGCCACTGACATATTGGGTTCTGGATCAAAAAATGCCATTTTAATGGAAGCGGTCTTCAATCAAGGAAGTTGAAGTTGATGGGCTCACTGATGCTAAAATTCAGCCAGGCTTCAAATAAGTGACACAAAAAAACTAGTGTGTTAGAAAGTCTGCATTCATTAGTGCGTGTGTTTGAAAACAAAAATAGAATTGTAAATCATTTGAATCACTCTCTGTCTCTGTAATCCAAGTCACATTTTCTGTCTACTGATATAGCATTTCTCAATGTCCCCTGTGTCGTGCCGCCGGAAAATCTGGGGCAGTGAATCCTCCTACTGAGAATACTGAATCAAGCTACATCTGTATCATTTTCTACCTAATTTACCAGTAAATTAACGGAAATCACAAGAATTCACCGGCCCACTTATTTTATGCGCAGTCCCAGAGCTGGTTGGTCTTTCTCCTCATACCCAGTCTCAGCAGATAACGACCCCCACTCGCCTATACTGCAGGAAATAGAAAATGGCCTATGAATAAGTAGATTACTAATACATATATTTTTTCCCCTTATTTAGGCCACAATTCAGGTTTAAACCAGGAGTCCAGTGATTAAGGTTTGAGATGAGTAGGTGGGCAGGAGGGTCGTGAACAAGCTGGGGGCAAACCTGGTGGCCAACGGTGAAAGTACAAGAGGCACAGGCACGTGGCAAGGTCAGGTATTAAACCTGGAGTCCAATAGCTGAGGTACAAGGGCAGGCGGACAGAAGGGCCAGTAACAAGCCAGGCTCAAGGCCTTAATAACAGTCAGAAAGCAAACAGAACACACACAAAGAAAGCTGATACTACAGACCAGGTTTAGTTGCATTAGCAAAGCATGATGGCTACCTTTTTGATTTTATAAGCAGCTGGAGAAGAACTATAGATATTGATCTAGAGCTGTTATCAAGTTAATGCCACGCGCAATTTTATCTAGAAGAAAATTCTACAACTTTACATTGGGTTGGGGAATTCTTCAACAATGTGAGTGTTCACTACACGGCAGCTTCATAGATACACATTTATACATACCACACAGGGTAACAATAATTACAGATGATGCCCTAAAAAACACATCCCTCTCTCCGTCTCTCTCTCCGTCTCTCCATCTCTCTGTCTCTCTCTCTCCATCTCCATCTCTGTGTCTCTCTCTCTCCGTCTCTCTCTCGCCGTCTTTCCATCTCGCTGTCTCTCTCTCTCCGTCTCTCTCTCTCCATCTCCATCTCTGTGTCTCTCTCTCGAATAGTAATTCAGTAATACAGAAGTACAGTACGGGAAGACAGGGGGAGAGCGGTATAGATAGAAAGGAGATGATAGTCACAGTTTCTCTGATTGGAAACCTTCTATCAATTTTAAGCCCACCTGCAATTGATATCTAATGAACAACTACCTGGTATAAGCTGAATAGGCAGATCCCTCCCGTAATTGTTAGTCAAGTGAATGTGTTTTAGAGAATGTAATACAGTCTATCTTGGCTGTGCGCCATATGGCTGTGTGTAACATCTTATAGTGTCACATACAAAGTGTCTGTGGAGTTAATACTGGAGTTAGAATTGAAGTTGAATACTAAAAGAAAATCTGGACTCTGCACTTCAAAAACAACTACAACCGTGTAACTGTGAGAACTTGACTTTCTAAATGCTCAGATAATTTGTACTCTTCCTATCCTCCAATAGCTGATTTAGTCTCTCGTCCTGTATCTCATTATGCCCTCCCTATTACTTTTTCTGGTTAATGTTTCCTCGCTCCTTTGTGAATGTTTCTGTTGTCTCCAACTTCCCTACTCCCCACCTATCCACATTTCTTCATCTCTCCTCCCCTCCACCTATGCATGTCCCCATACACTGAACCATTGTTTATACACCTCTTTCCCAACAACTTCTTTACCCCTCAATAGAAAGCACCCCCACAAATCCTCTATTCACAACCTCTATCTACTGCTTCCTGCTGCTGCTGATATCTCTCCTAATCCTGGACCCAGCCATGTACACACCTGATCTCACAAACGCCTCCCTGCCATCTCTTCCCCTGCTAATGGTGTTA
Organism: Ascaphus truei; assembly: GCF_040206685.1. NCBI lineage: Eukaryota > Metazoa > Chordata > Amphibia > Anura > Ascaphidae > Ascaphus > Ascaphus truei. The sequence continues at coordinate 533,715,129 of NC_134483.1, forward strand.
ACCTACAGTATTTAATACTAACTAACCTTAAAACTCGCTTCACAAATCAGACATCCCAACAGCCTGCACTCATGGCTATTGTCCCACAGTTACTCCTACCAACCATTGTGGCCAAGCGCTGCCATCTTCTGCACGTATTCCCTCTCCTGCTGTCTCAGTAAGTCTCCCATCATAACACTTAGATTTTAAGATCTTCGGGGCAGGGATTTCCTTTCCTTTTGACTGATTTTGCTGCGCTTATTGATTATTATAATTCCCCGTACTGTATTCTTTGTGAAGCGCTGAGTACACTTTTGGCGCTATATAAATAGAGACACATAGTACAGGAGATTGAGGGGAAACGAATGGGGAGAATGATGGATTAAGAGGAGGGCAGAGATTGGCAGATTAGGGGGTCTGTTTTCTGAATGTAAACAAGAGGGAAAAGACCTGTTAAGAGAAGATAAAACACCCTATTGGTTTTAGGCAGCAGGAGAATGTGTGCCTATGAACAAATTGAACAGACCAATGTCTTTTTGCTTTTCTTATATTCGTTAATCAGGGACTTTGAAACAAAACTGTGAAGCAGAGAGCAATCCCACAGGCTGAGGCTAGGAGCTGACCAGCTGCTGAATAGCACAACAGGTACGACTGCTGCACGGGAAAAAGACAGACAAGATTCATTAGCGAGCAGCAACCCTATATTTATTGGCTCTAAAAGTGAGTGCCCAGGTCTTTAATGGTGGTAAAATCAATAAGGTCCTGCTCTGGGGATTCCCTTAGTTCAAGTAAGTTTTAAATGACGATTAATGAGTCATTTCTGCTGTAAACGTGCATTGCTTCCTACAACAAATGCCAGTGCCATGATGAATGGTGCAGTCCCTCATAGGACCAACATGAACCAATTGCAGTCACATATTTAGCTGGGCAATCCCTCACAGGACCAACATACAGTAAATCAATGGCAGTAACTTGTTCCCCGCAGGATCAATATGGATCATAGGCAGTGATATGTTCCAGGGATGAAATGTGTAGGATTGATACTAGGTGCTAAGTACAGCGTAATTTTTTTTTTTTGAACGACATCTGTTATTAGGTGTCGGCTCCTTGTGACCTCAGGCAAGTCACTTTATCTCCCTCAGGCACCAAAAACATAGATTGTAAGCTCCACGGGGCAGGGACTGTGTCTGTAAAATGTCTGTAAAGCGCTACGTAAAAAACTAGCAGTGCTAAACAAGAACAAAAAAAAATATATACAGTAGATTGGTAAAATTTTGTAGAATGTATGTATGCATATCTTTATTTTTATAGCACCATTAACGTATATAGCGCTTCCCTGCAGTAATACACATGATAATCATATAAATAACAAATAATACAAATAACACATAATGGGAAGAAGTGCTTTAAGACATAAAAGTGAAATCTAGGAAAAGGAGTCCCTGCCCCGAAGAGCTTATAATAAAATTGATAAGTTGGAGGAACGTACAGACTCAGTAGGAGGGTGATCTGGTAAGTGCGTCTTCAAGAGGCCAAGGTCGATGTACTGTATGAGGTGTATGGTCATATGCTTCTTTAAGGAGGTGGGTTTTTAGATGGGTGTTAAATGTGGATAGAGAGGTTATTAGTTGGATATTGAGGGGAAGGGCATTCCAGCGGTGTGGGGCAGTCAGTGAGAAAGGTTTAAGGCGGGAGAGGGCTTTAGATACAAAAGGGGGTAGAGAGAAGACATCCTTGAGCAAAACGAAAGAGTCGTGATGGTGTAATGTGAAAACGGTAACATCAATGAATTCATTTTTCACGAATAATCTAAATAGGAAATGGACATAGAATGCACCCACTGGAATCAAGAATGAGTTGATTATATCCCAGATACTGTAACAAGAAGTACGTGCACAATCCTTCACAGGTTTGACACAAGGAGTGGTCACCGATGTTTGCTCTCTGCAAATAACATCTGAATGCAAAGATGGAAAAAAGAAAACCTGATTAAAAAGAAGATGAAAACAATCAACATCAAAAACCTCAAGAACAGCAGGGAATTTAAACTAGAACTGAAAAATCACTTCAGCTGGCTGGAAATGCATGGGGACACTTTAACACACAATTATGAAGAACTTTTAGTTGAAAGATACTGAAGATTGCAGTTGAAATCGCATTTAAAAAAAATTAAGGAATTCATAAAAAAAAAAAAACGGATAAGAAAATATGAGATGAGACAAAGCAATTACTGAGGAGACAACAAGAAATGAAGCAATCCCAAGGCACCTGCATAATACCGTGTGATAGAGCGCACAAGCCTCACAGAGAAATAGGCAGTGGAAGGGTTAAACAAGTTTAGGCTTGTAATATAGTGCGCGCTGGTGTGTGTGTGGGCGTGCGCATGGCGTTGCGCGTGCATGTGGCACGGGTGTCTCGTTTGTAGAGGGTAAGCGGAGACACGCGTGGCAAGGGGGTGAGGCTATGACGGCACAGCGCTAGGCCGTGCTGTGATTGGTTCATAGCTGCGCGCGGCGACAGAGTGAAAATACAATTCTCTTGTATTTTCTCTGGTCTGCCGCACCACCACACAACGCCGTGTGCGCACGCGTCCCAAGAATACAAACGTCGGCTAACACAGCCAATTATAATTGACGTGCGCGCGCACGGCAGCGCATGCGCGCACACTATATTACAGCCCTAAGAATGGCTGGGAAAGGGAGCTCCACTCGAGGCATGGGTTCTGTTTGCTATGCAGAGGCTGCACGCAGCCAGCTGCTAATCAGCTAATTACTAACATAGATAATGAAGTACTAAGCGAGGAACACTGTCTCTCTCAGCCTGCCTGCAAGGAGAAAGGCTGCTGAGTGCCTGGAGGGGTCTCAGCTAGATTGTAGAAGCTTAGCCTGCAGGGAGCCAGGCTGCTGAGTCTCTGGGGGGGCTGTTATCAGCTGAAGAGCAGTAGGGAATGCAACCCTGCTTTCAGCGGAGGCAGACCGGCTCATCTCACTGTTTTCCAACCTGCAAGGAGGCATGTTGCGGAGTCCCTGGAGGGGATCAGCTGAGGAGCAGCAGGGAATGCCACCCTGTTCTCATGTTTATGGACTATGATTTTGCTAAGCATAAGTCTGCTGTATGTTTGCTTTGTTAAAACACGAAAATGTGTACCGCAGTGAGGTTTTTTCACAATCGTGGCAATACAGAATACTCTTCTTGAGAAGCTGGTGCAGTGCTCTTCTTTCTTGACTAGAAAGCCGCTCTGTCACATAGGGTGAGGAAGACGATAAAACAGAACAAAAGCTTAATGAAGCAGTAATTTATGATTGGGAAGAAGCAAATCATTGCACTTAAGATGATGGATCAACAATAAAAGGCTGTGCACTTATCATAAAGAGTGTTGAGGACTTCTACATGAAATTGTACGAGAACACAGATAACACAGGACATAACCCAGCAGAGGATGAGCAAGAAGAAACCACCAATGGTGTACCATGCGTATTTTCAGAAGTGGAAAAGGCAATAAAATCCATGATTAGGAAGGTTCCCGGGAAAGAGAGAATTACAACTGAAATCTGGAAAGAACCAGGGGAAGTAGAAGAGAAAAGTCTCACAAAACTCTTTACATGCGGCTTGATGAACAGGAAAATGAACACATGCCATAGTTATCCTCTTCCATAAGAAAGGAGACAATGAAGACCTCAATAGCGATCTTGTGATTTCTGCCCATCACCAGCATGTATGAGGCCTGAGCAAAAGTGAATGAGTGGGAAGGGTGGGGGTGAGGGGAGGTACAGACTGTTGACTGGGGGGGATAGGGCACATCTGCTTCTTCCATTAGTCCTGGCAGAGGAAGGGGCCCCGCCGCTTTGCCAATCCCGGAAGTTGCAACCTACTTTTGGTCAGGGACAACTTTCGGGTTCAGCCAGACAGGCCGTATTCAGCAAGCAGGCCTGGGATATATATGTGTGTTTGTTATATATATATATATATGTTATGTAACAGTGTTTCTCCCCCTCCCCCCATCGCAGATAGGGACCATTACAGGGGGTGTGTGATGCATACCTGCTGGTAACAAGAGGGTTGAGTCGTCCGCAATGACTTTGGGACACAGGAACAGGCTTCTGGGGTTCATACCCCACATAATACTTATCAGTGCAGCGCCTCCATCTGCCGTAGGCTCCAGGGATATGGAGATGATCTCCCACGATAGAACTTGTACCTCTCCCTGCAATTAGATCACACACCAGGCCGGAGGTATATTGCAAACAGGAACGGTTTATTACTACAGTTTTTTCAGTAATACACAGCTACATAGCAGTGTTCTGCCGGTTACCGTCACTTTACTCTCAGCTATCACTGGAGATGGTCCCTGGACCGCCACTACAGGCCAAGCACACATGCAGCCATCCTAGCTCTTCCCCACCTCCCCAGCGGAGGCAGAGGTATAATCACACTCACTCCTCCGCAAAGGGAAGAGCACATGGGAAGGCCCCAATCTCAGGCTCCCAGACGTGTGACCTGCCTTCCTCAAAGGGGGAAGGAACAACCTCTAACTTTAAGGCAGTCCTGCCCTTAAGTACAGCCAGTAGGCGGGCACCCCGTTGTCAAAGCTACAACAGGATGTACCACCCCCTGCCGTCACTCAAGTGCAGCACCAAAGGTGAAGGTGAAGGTGAAAACCCCATGATAACTACTGGCAGTGCCTGCTTATACCAGGACTTACTGCCAGGAGAAGGGCAGATTATTAGTCAGGGGTGACCCTGCTACAGTTATATATGTTTTATAAATAGCATATGTCATCTTGATATCCATTTATCCATCATTCCATTCATATATATCAGGGATGGTGCCTAACTTTTTGTCCCTGACGTCTGTGAGTCATCACTGCAGCCGGTCACAGCGTGCCCAATCATGCTTTACTAGCCCGACGTCAAAGCAGGATAGGGCACCAGCATAGCAGCGTCACTTAGTGTGTAGTGCTAGGAGGGGGGCTGGGGAAGCGGATAGCAGCGGCAGGGGAGCGCGACGGCTGAGGGAGGGAGCTAGATGGAGAGCTCAAGCACTGTGCCCACCCCTGCCCTGCATGAGGTCAGTGTCAGGGGGAGGGTGGAGGAGTGCTGTGTGCTTGTGTGAATGAGTGACAGTGTGAGAGTCAGTGAGTCAGTGAGTGTGAATGAGTGTCAGTGTGAGAGAGTCAGTGTGTCAGTGAGTGTGTCAGTGAGTGTGAATGAGTGTCAGTGGGAGTATCAGAGAGTGTATGAGTGACTGTCAGAGAGTGTGTGCGTGTTTCACGGATACACACTGACACCCATACTCTGACATATAGATACTTTAGGGGATGTGGATACATTTTTGGAGAAAAAGTTGAGTGGGAGATAAAGGAGGAAGGACCAGAACAGCCCCGCTTTGGTTCCTATAAATTCAAGCTGGCTCCTAAATGTTTAACATTTTTGTCCACCCCTGTGTATCTATATATGATTTATAGGACGTAATCCCTGAATTATTGCTACCATGTGTGGTAATGTACATATACATGTGCATCTCGTAAACTGCATATTCAGTGTACTGAATATTCACATTGATGAAAAAATCTCCAAACCCAATGTACCGTTGTAGAATTTTTCTCCAACTAAAATTGCACATGGTATTAACTTGATAACAGTTCCAGATCAGTATCTACAGTTCTTCTATCTGCAGCGAGAACACATTTCATGGAGACCGGGGTGGAAAGAGTTTGAGCCTTCCATTTCCCCTTAAAAGCACACATTTCCCTGACCCTTTCAATCAACTATTTCACAAAGGTCCCATTAATAATGGAATTACAAAATGTCTCGGAGCCAACATGGAGGAAGAATGTGTCATGGACATTTTCTAAGGCATTCTACACTTTCAGCAGTCACCCTTTTAATGCTTTGAAGGTTAAAAAAAAAAAAAAAAAAGCTTTCATACTTATCATGCCACTTAGATGCAACACCAACAATTTATTTTAACTAAAGACTATCATTGGAAAAAATGACTCTTGTTTAATATAGGAATCTGATTCGGTGGGAAAATTGCAGAGAACAGACAGGAAAGGTGCTTACGCTTGTAGATCTGTAGATGTTTTACCACCATTATTAAAGGGCTGAATGACACAAGAAAAAAGGCATTAGGGTGAACTTATTTGATCAATTGGCGTAAGGTGGGCATAACTCTTTTGCTGCTAGAGAGGCTTCCAATGTGTTGCAAGGCCGTGACCCTTACTGCTTGACTCAAAGGCTGAATTGAGCTGAATTATTTGCTAGCAGGGGGCACACTGCTTCGTAGCATATTAGATAGGATTGTAAGGCCTCGTTTAATATGCAGGAACGTTGACTAATACCTGTGGAAAATGTTATCCCCCGTGAATACTAATGGATGGAAAATCCTCAATAACTATGGGAAGACCACTTCCCAGCATCACAAATAGGTGCCAAGAAGAGAATATGGAAAGAACTGGCCTCTCTCTTGTCTGTATTTGTGTGACATTTCCTAGAGACACCCAAGCCGGAAAAGAGGATACTAGCGATGTAGTAAAGCATACACCACGGTTTGCCATACATTTGAGAGAAGCCAATAACTCCTTTATCTTTGTGAACTTTTGAACAAGAAGAAATGTGTTATGCTTTAGGGCAGTGGTGGATTACGACCCTACGGGGCCCCTAGGCACCAAGACCCTGCAGCTCCCTCCTCGGGCGGACGTTGGATCCCAGCACCGAAAGGAAGAGGGAGACTATGGCTGACAGTGACCACCAGACTGCTGAAAGGGAAGCTGGGGAGCCGCAGCACTGGCCCACTGCCCCCCTAACCTTGGCGCCCCTGGACACATTCCTAGTATGCCTAGTGGGTAATCCGGCACTGCTTTGGCGATCAAGGATACATATTGTATGAACTTGGATCTAACTGTATTTGAGAAAGGATTGCATCATTCGAATGGAGTCCCAACGTGCTAACAGAACATTTCACCAATTACAGAACACACGGCATGGCATTATTTCCTGATCCAAACTCCAGGGACAAATCCAGGTTCTCTGGAAGTGGAATTCGAATGGGATCCAGGAATGTTGTTCTATGATTTCCACAACATTTCCTAAATTATCAATCCACCCAAGTTGGCCAAGATGATGTATTTGGAGTGTGGCCTAATAGACTAAGTGGTGCTTACCCTGTTGCACAGACAGTGGGCTCACATTCCAGGTGACCCCGTGGAGAGATATGCCTTGAAGCTACATGTGCGGTACCACAATCCAGAGTATTTTACATGATTTATTCCTGATACCGGAATTGGTGGTATTGCAAATTAAACTTGCTGTTTATATTCCATTGAATCCCAAGATGCTTTGTTTAGCTAAAGGTTGGTTGCTTTAAACAAAGGCAGAAGGACAATACAATCTGACACAGTAACAGACAATTACAAGACTCAGCTAAAAATGCAATAAACTGTGAAGCAACCCATTCAAGTCCTACTGCATAAATTGAATTTACAGAGAGTTGCTTATATGAATCATTTAATAACCATATACTGCCTCCACTTCCAATTTCACTCTAAAAGAAGCAGATTGAGCATTTGTTTAGCACATAGTACACAGTAACTTAATTTTTTCTTTAATACAGTGTTTGTCAACCCAGACTTCAGCTCCAGTCGCATTTACTATACTACATGCATATACAGTAAGTAATATAACATCTTCATGGATAGCATTGTAGCCATGCCTGGTCTGGCTACCAGTCTGCCCTCCCTGACATGCAAGCCCTGGTAAGTGCAGGCAGTGTCAGGCCCATTTTTGGTATTCCCCCACACAAGCAGCTTTCTTAGTAACAGGGGTGGAGGTGGGAAAGGGTCTGTGTTCTGCCCAATCCTGGGATCAGATCTTGTACCTTCCCCCTCTGTAGCAGGGAAGCTGCAACCCTAAATTGAGTGTGAGTGTGTTGTTTCGCCCTCTGGGGTGGGACTATATCATCAGTCTCCACCAAGGGGGGCTGTGGTAAAGCAAAGGCAGCTGGAAAGGCCTCAAATCTCAAAGCTGACCAGGGACCATCCAGAGGTCTGGGACCAAAGAGAAGGCTGTATCCGGTATAACACTGTATGCGGTGTACTGAATAAATATGTTCCTGTTCAACTACACTCCTGGCCCGAGTCTGCAGTATATCAGGGGGAGTCTGTGATAGTTCTTCAGCAGGGACTGCCTCCCGCACCCCGCTAAAGATATAGGCGCTGACTTCAAGAGAAGGAACTAGGGATTGATCTCAAAAGCCTGTCCAGTTTCCCCAACAACATTGGCGGAACCCCAGACCTCCTGTGAATCAACAGGTATTTAGCACCACTACACACCTGGTAGCGACCTCATCTCCCATAGGGTGGGGGGGAAACAGGACTACACCATCAAGGAAATCAATTAAGGAACTCTGCACCTCAATGTGAAATGAGGAATCGACTTGCACAACTATGACAACAGCAGCTCAAACTATTGTTAAAGTTACTATTTATTACCCGTTACATTTTAGTGTCAATTTAAAATTGACCTTTAAATGGAATTTTTTGCAACATAATTTTTGTTTAATTTTGCATATTTGTGCAATTTACTATTAGTTGATATACAGTACACGTACAGCTATTATTTTATCAGATGTGAATAAAGATATACTTCACAAACTAATATTCATCACTCGATACAGTATGTAGTACACATCTTTCATTTTTGCATTTAATGCACAAATATATATATATATATATATATATATAAAAAAGAAAGAAATATTAGATATTGCTGATATGCTGAAAAAAAAGGTAAAAAATGCGCTACTAATTTTTAAAACACTCAAAATATTATGTTCAGTTATCAACTCAATATGTGAACCCACCACAAAGTGAAAATATTGCTTATGGCAATTAAATATAAGTGAAGATCAATGTGAATACAAAAAAACCTTTAACAGGAGAGTCTGCTGCTGTGTGAAGTCGGATGGCTCAACACCCCATAGAACTAGTAAACAAAAAGAAGAAAACACAGCGCACGACTCATTGTGAAATCAGTATATTAAATATTAACAAAAATAAAGGTGGTATTACTGCACGTACAAAAAATCAACCAATTCAGGCAATACATGAATTTCAGCACATGTTACCAACACGAATCTGCATCTGCCCGGACTGCAAAGGTGTAGGGAATTCGCTGATAACCCTGGTACTCTTTAGAAGCTCCAGGCCCCCTCCAACTCGCTCAGTCACTGCTCCTCCGGTTGAACACCAAATTCGGAAGCTCCGCAGCAACCGCAGCTCTACGCGGGTTCGACTTCCTAGTGTGACGTCACTCGGACCGCGTCATCAGGTCTCTACAGAAGCTCCGTGGTTCAATTCAGCATGGAAGGGCAGAAATTCGTGTGTGCCAGAATAGATAGCATGTAGGATAGTTCATGAATCGATGGGGATATAAGATTAACCCCTTACAGGACGCAATCTTCAGTATTGCTGATATGCTGCCGGTTTTATGGGTCTAATATGTGCCCAAGAGAGTTGATAACAGAATATGTTACATTTTGAAGATGCGTTTAGTTGATATGTAGCAGCGTATTGCCGATGTTCATTGCCGGCACTTGTATTTCGGAATCGAACATTTGGTGCCCAGTACAGTGTTTGGTCGCCGAGGGTTCCTTCGCCGGAGCCACTCCACCGCTGGACACTCAGCCGCCGGCCGCGTCACTAAGGTAATTGATAAGGTTTTAGCGGTTAGGTTTGGGGGTTGAGGGGTGGGTTAAGGATAGGGGTTTTAGGGTAAGGCGTTAAGGTTTTTGGGGTTAAGGTTTTTAGAGTAAGGGGTAACATTAGTATTAGGGGTTAAAACTATGATTTTTAGGATAAGGGATTAAGGTTTTTAGGGCTGGGGGTAATATTAGCATTAGGCGTTAAGATTAAGGGGTTTTTAGGGTAAGGGTTAAGGTTTTTAGGGTCGGAGTTTAGGGTAAGGGATTTAGGTTTTTAAGGTAGGGGTAACATTAATATTTGGGGTTTTAGAGTAAGGGGTTAAGGTTATTAGGGCAGGGGGTAAAATTTGTATTAGGGGCTAAGATTAAGGGTGTTTTAGGGTAAGGGGTAAGGTTAGGGACTTACCTTTGCAGTAAGTGTGTTACATTAAAATGCACAGGGGGGGGGAAATAAAAATAAACCATGTAACCTGCATTTATAACCTGCCTTTTTGGTTAAGTTCTGCTGAAATATCCTGCAGACACACATTTCCAATATGTAGTGAGAAGAATACCGAGATTACAGTCTTGCTGAGGCTGCAGAGAGTGGTTATCACTGCCTCACAGAGAACTAGCTACATACGTCCTGTGTTGCCATTAGGAAAACAGATTTGCTTATCCTCTACAAACTGCATTGATAAAGTAAGTATATTCCCCCATGCACAGAAGGCTTTTGTCCAACAGACTTACCCGAAGGAAGTGGGTTTTTTAGTTATAAAATAGATTCCAGAGCACGTCGGAATGTGTTATCTTATGTATTACTGGGAAAGAAATAGCCTGTATTATTTTCTGTGAAATGTAACTATGGATGTACTGTAGGTGACAATACCTCAAGGAGGATTTATGGAGTAGTTAATATGATAGATTTTCACTGATGTTCTATGGGCTATCCACGTGTAATACAACTGTTTGATCACTGATGAGGTCATGTCAACTCTTGCTACCGTACATCTGGGAAGAGTCTAATTTGAATCGCCAACCTGAATCCATGACTTCATCATGGACATGTAATTAGGGTTCATAGGAAAATTCTGTCTTGTAGCAGCACTGAATATCAATGGGTCTCCGTAACCATGAGAAATACAGTATTTTTCAGAATAATTAATTGTAAGCGGAATAATTTTATATTGCGGATTCACTCAATACCTGCATGAGTAAGACATTTACTTGTGTAGCCCCTACGAGCAAATCTTTAATGACATGCATAATTCTAATTAACAGCTGCATTGAAAAGAAGACATATGTCTTTATTTTAATTTCATGCTTTAATCAGTTTCATTAAAAATAAAATACATCACAAGGATTTTAATTTGAATTCAGATGCATATTATCCCCATTAACACCCACACATTCATTGCTTGAACTAGGCAATCGTACAGAGCTATTTCACAGCAAATAATACAGTGAGGTGACACTTTGGCTCAGTATATTTGTAGGCAGTAGTACTCCAATGGTGGATTGCAGCTGTCCTGAAACAGAGCCATTTATACAGGTGCGCCGATGAGTATTCTAAAACTTGCCTTAAACTTGCCTTGGAAAATCTGGGGCTATCACCAACAAGACCCAGGTACATGCTGGGTACATGCTGCAACATTTCAGTGACATTTCTGCAGATAGACTAATGGCCCATCGGATTAACACAGCAGGGGTTCCTGGCAGTCCGATTTGAGTTTGAATGGGACTGCCAGGGACCCCTGCTGTTAATCCGATGGGCCATTAGTCTATCTGCAGAAATGTCACTGAAATGTTGCAGCATGTACCCAGCATGTACCCAGCATGCACCTGGGTCTTGTTGGTGATTGCCCCAGATTTGTTTTAGAATACTCATCGGCACTACAGTATGGCTATGATTTATCACACACCAAATTAACTTACTGGCTTTATTTGTTTGTTTCTTATTAAGACAAACGAAGAGGCTGCAGGTTCCAAACCTCTGATGACAGATTTGAAGGTAGGAAGGGTAACCCCCTTTTCGGTCAGAGGGATCTGCGGCCATAATATATTTGTAGTGTCGGAGTGCATATTTGGGTCCGACATGGAGGAATATGCTACTATTTCAGTGCGCCTGCGCAGTTCCTTTTTTCTTCCGAAAATGCGTTTCCGAAAGCATTTTGTCTTTGTGATGGTACTGTGGCTAGGTGAAGACACAAATGAGTATCGTGCCAGTCATTAGCACATTAGCTAGGTGGGAAGTCCTGCTATACAGTGGCACTAGGTGGGAAGTCCTGCTATCCAGTGGCACTAGGTGGGACATCCTGCTATCCAGTGGCACTAGGTGGGACATCCTGCTATCCAGTGGCACTAGGTGGGACATCCTGCTATCCAGTGGCACTAGGTGGGAAGTCCTGCTATCCAGTGGCACTAGGTGGGAAGTCCTGTTATCCAGTGGCACTAGGTGGGAAGTCCTGCTATCCAGTGGCACTAGGTGGGAAGTCCTGCTATCCAGTGGCACTAGGTGGGACATCCTGCTATCCAGTGGCACTAGGTGGGAAGTCCTGCTATCCAGTGGCACTAGGTGGGAAGTCCTGCTATCCAGTGGCACTAGGTGGGAAGTCCTGCTATCCAGTGGCACTAGGTGGGAAGTCCTGCTATCCAGTGGCACTAGGTGGGAAGTCCTGTTATCCAGTGGCACTAGTTGGGAAGTCCTGCTATCCAGTGGCACTAGGTGGGAAGTTCTGCTATCCAGTGGCACTAGGTGGGACATCCTGCTATCCAGTGGCACTAGGTGGGAAGTCCTGCTATCCAGTGGCACTAGGTGGGAAGTTCTGCTATCCAGTGGCACTAGGTGGGACATCCTGCTATCCAGTGGCACTAGGTGGGAAGTCCTGCTATCCAGTGGCACTAGGTGGGAAGTCCTGCTATCCAGTGGCACTAGGTGGGAAGTCCTGCTATCCAGTGGCACTAGGTGGGAAGTCCTGCTATCCAGTGGCACTAGGTGGGACATCCTGCTATCCAGTGGCACTAGGTGGGAAGTTCTGCTATCCAGTGGCACTAGGTGGGAAGTCCTGCTATCCAGTGGCACTAGGTGGGAAGTCCTGCTATCCAGTGGCACTAGGTGGGACATCCTGCTATCCAGTGGCACTAGGTGGGACATCCTGCTATCCAGTGGCACTAGGTGGGACATCCTGCTATCCAGTGGCACTAGGTGGGAAGTCCTGCTATCCAGTGGCACTAGGTGGGAAGTCCTGTTATCCAGTGGCACTAGGTGGGAAGTCCTGCTATCCAGTGGCACTAGGTGGGAAGTCCTGCTATCCAGTGGCACTAGGTGGGACATCCTGCTATCCAGTGGCACTAGGTGGGAAGTCCTGCTATCCAGTGGCACTAGGTGGGAAGTCCTGCTATCCAGTGGCACTAGGTGGGAAGTCCTGCTATCCAGTGGCACTAGGTGGGAAGTCCTGCTATCCAGTGGCACTAGGTGGGAAGTCCTGTTATCCAGTGGCACTAGTTGGGAAGTCCTGCTATCCAGTGGCACTAGGTGGGAAGTTCTGCTATCCAGTGGCACTAGGTGGGACATCCTGCTATCCAGTGGCACTAGGTGGGAAGTCCTGCTATCCAGTGGCACTAGGTGGGAAGTTCTGCTATCCAGTGGCACTAGGTGGGACATCCTGCTATCCAGTGGCACTAGGTGGGAAGTCCTGCTATCCAGTGGCACTAGGTGGGAAGTCCTGCTATCCAGTGGCACTAGGTGGGAAGTCCTGCTATCCAGTGGCACTAGGTGGGAAGTCCTGCTATCCAGTGGCACTAGGTTGGAAGTCCTGCTATCCAGTGGCACTAGGTGGGAAGTCCTTCTATCCAGTGGCACTAGGTGGGAAGTCCTGCTATCCAGTGGCACTAGGTGGGAATACTGCTATCCAGTGGCACTAGGTGGGACATCCTGCTTTCCAGTGGCACTAGGTGGGAAGTCCTGCAATCCAGTGGCACTAGGTGGGACATCCTGCTATCCAGTGGCACTAGGTGGGAAGTCCTGCTATCCAGTGGCACTAGTTGGGACATCCTGCTATCCAGTGGCACTAGGTGGGACGTTCTGCTATCCAGTGGCACTAGGTGGGACATCCTGCTATCCAGTGGCACTAGGTGGGAAGTCCTGCTATCCAGTGGCACTAGGTTGGAAGTCCTGCTATCCAGTGGCACTAGGTGGGAAGTCCTGCTATCCAGTGGCACTAGGTGGGAAGTCCTGTTATCCAGTGGCACTAGGTTGGAAGTCCTGCTATCCAGTGGCATTAGGTGGGGAGTCCTGCTATCCAGTGGCACTAGGTGGGAATCCTGCTATCCAGTGGCACTAGGTGGGAAGTCCTGCTATCTAGTGGCACTAGGTTGGAAGTCCTGCTATCCAGTGGCACTAGGTGGGAAGTCCTGCTATCCAGTGGCACTAGGTGGGAATACTGCTATCCAGTGGCACTAGGTGGGACATCCTGCTATCCAGTGGCACTAGGTGGGAAGTCCTGCAATCCAGTGGCCCTAGGTGGGACGTCCTGCTATCCAGTGGCACTAGGTGGGACATCCTGCTATCCAGTGGCACTAGGTGGGAAGTCCTGCAATCCAGTGGCCCTAGGTGGGACATCCTGCTATCCAGTGGCACTAGGTGGGACATCCTGCTATCCAGTGGCACTAGATGGGAAGTCCAGCTATCCAGTGGCACTAGGTGGGAAGTCCTGCTATCCAGTGGCACTAGGTGGGAAGTCCTGCTATCCAGTGGCACTAGGTGGGAAGTCCTGCAATCCAGTGGCACTAGATGGGAATCCTGCTATCCAGTGGCACTAGGTGGGAAGTCCTGCAATCCAGTGGCACTAGGTGGGACATCCTGCTATCCAGTGGCACTAGGTGAGACATCCTGCTATCCAGTGGCACTAGGTGGGACATCCTGCTATCCAGTGTCACTAGGTGGGAAGTCCTGCTATCCAGTGGCACTAGGTGGGAAGTCCTGCTATCCAGTGGCACTAGGTGGGAAGTCCTGCTATCCAGTGGCACTAGGTGGGACATCCTGCTATCCAGTGGCACTAGGTGGGAAGTCCTGCTATCCAGTGGCACTAGGTGGGACATTCTGCTATCCAGTGGCACTAGGTGGGAAGTCCTGCTATCCAGTGGCACTAGGTGGGAAGTCCTGCTATCCAGTGGCACTAGGTGGGACATCCTGCTATCCAGTGGCACTAGGTGGGAAGTCCTGCTATCCAGTGGCACTAGGTGAGACATCCTGCTATCCAGTGGCACTAGGTGGGAAGTCCTGCTATCCAGTGGCACTAGGTGGGAAGTCCTGCTATCCAGTGGCACTAGGTGGGAAGTCCTGCTATCTAGTGGCATTTACTAATGGCCCGTCAAACTATGTAAAAAAATGGCGATGTATGGGGGTTGATAAAATAGGATAAAATGATCGGTGTTGGATGAGACACAGAGCACTCGTGGCAAGAGGTTATTGTGCAACAACATCTATGACACTATTGAAGCTAAAAATCATTGAGACTAACCCAATATCATTGCAACAAAGAAAATCTGTGAGTTATCTTATCTGTTGGCATGAGCTGGCTTGTGCCTATTAACTTCATATTCTAGATTTACAAGACAATTACTACAGTACCTTAGCACAATGTTTTTTCACGTCTCAAACCTTTTTACATTTGTTTTCTGATGGTTTCATCCTTGCATTTTGTCATATTTAATGCACTTACAGTACATTATGCCACACAATATTTGGGAAATAAATACATACTTTCCGTTTCTAGTACCATGAATACGATTTGTTATTGTGCATCACAGACATCTCATCATAAAGTTAGTTAAAAACATGATTCATTTGAAATGTTTTAATGTCTTCCTGCTAACTCTTTTGAAATAACAATAAACAATACAATATAGGCCATTTATGCAAATTTTATGCAGATCACTCATCTCAGCCATTTAAAATACTAGTCCCACTTAAAAAGATGCAGAGAAAACACACAAAAGTGAAGCCATGAAGTCATGAGAGGCTTATTTTATTAGAATCCAAAGTGCTAAAAAGGCGTAGACCACTCCCTCCCCTCTCTGCCCCGCTTTTTGCTCTTTCCATTTTCTCCCTCCTCTTCTCCCCTCTCCTTTTCCCCCTTTCCCATTCTCTCCCCTCCTCCCCTGTCCCTCCTTTATCCTCTTCCCATTCTCTCCCTCCCCTTCTCCTCCGCTCCTACTTCTCCTTCCCCCCTCTTCTCCTTTCATTCTAAATTGAAAGTTTACACATTGTGAGAAAATGTTATGCCATTTGCATAAAGGGACGACGAACGGATAATGATGGCGGTTTCATCCACATTTTCTACTCTCCAAACCGAATACAAAATATCTGCCTGTGAATTGAATGTTGGTCAAAACACGCACAGAACTTGCGGCTTGAATTATGACACATTCACCCATTTCTACTAAGAAGCCAATTATAAAAAAAAAATGTATAGCTAAGCAAACTACTTAAGCAAACTCAGCAAACAACTTAAGGGAAAATAAATATCTTTTCAAATCCAGGTCTGAAAACAATTCCACATCCAGGTCATACACAACGTCTATAGATTTCCCAAGTACTGTGCACATACTGTAACTGAGAATAGATCAATACAGCAATTTCAATGATAAAACAATGTGAACAGTGTTACAAAAATTCCCTCTGGTAACTAACCACAGATGTCACAGGCCTTAATGTCTTTGGCGCCCGCTGACACGCGCGGTCACTGCACCAAAGGATTAACACTGCGGGGGGGATCCCATTCAGCATGGATTCCCACAGCTCCATCACAGCAGACACTGTCCCGGGCGCCAGAGACGTGTGCTTGTTCGTCCATGACGCCGAGCGAAGTCAGTCTTGCTACTGTACATCTGTATCTCTAATAAGCACTGATATAGTGTAAGTAAAATAAAATATTATAATGGATAAGTAATTATCCACTAAAGCTGCAGGCACAGCAATATCTTACATGCGTGGTAGTCTATTGGAGGTATAGAGATGACCAACAGTAGAGAAAATTGTATAAAACTAATTTTACGTGACACCGATCTCTTAACCCTTCCAGAGCCCGATTGATGTACCAATGTCGGTCATGGACTTTTGCTCCTATAAAACTGCAGAAGATGTCGCATTGCATTTTAAATGTACTTATTTTTAATTACAGTGTTGAAGCAGGTGGTCTCCAGAGCTTGAACTGTGTTCATTTCAGCTCCGGGGACCCCTTGCTTCTAGTGATGCTTACCTCCGTAGGGGGTGCCGGTATCCCAGTGCAGATTAAATGTCTCGGTCATGCTGGCCAATAGGAAGCCACAATGGATAACGGAAAACACAGGCGCTAACAACTACAAATATCTCAGGAACCAGGACAAGTCCCAGGATCCCGGTTCAGAGAAGTTTTTTTGTAATCGGTTTTTTTGGGGGGGCGAGGGGGTTATTATGTACAGTACAGATGCTAAGAACTGGTCCAGATTACAAACCTTCATCTTGAAATTGCATTGGCCTTTGTCCCAGTCCAATAAATAAAGGTAATTCCCGTACATATTTGGAGCAGATTTTGTGTCTTCCATCCCTCTGCAGCTTTTTAAAATGCATGAAAATGAAAACGCTTATGAGCAAATTAGGTTTTATGTGGTGGTCCTCCTATTGCGGTTCATTTGCTAATGCTATAGATAAAGAAGTCCGTTGATTTTTTTTTCTCATTACGGGGTTTATTCTGTATCCACAGAAGTGGGCGATCTGGTTGTTTTCAGCCCAAATTCGTCAGAACTGTTTTAGGAAGACTCCTGCTTACAAATGAAGAACATGGAGACATATACACTGTTTTGTAGACAACCAAATAGCCGGTGAAAAAGCCTCCAAATGCCTATTTTAACAAGCAAGCGTTCCTCACATTTCCCATACAGTGCTCTTATTTGCTGGGTTGTGGCAGGACAACCACATTTTTACAGAGCACACAACTTCTTTTGTTCATTTCCATTCATTCGCATGTAATCAAAAAGGTTCTGGTGCCGAGGAGCCTAGAGGGCAAAATCTGGTCTGTAAACCCAAAACCCTTTAGTAAATCGCTCTGAAAAAAAAAAGCAGCTAAATTTCAAGCAATTACGAGTTTTGGAATATTGCACCAGTTATTAACAGCTGTACGTGACCCCAAACTGTGATACAACGCAGTGCAATATTTACACAATAACCATCATCTTAACTTCTCCTATAACGACCCTCCTATCACTAACTGGTATACCAGGAAAGGGCAAAATGTATCCAAATCAGTTTAATGCATGTCTGCTAAGGGACACGAAAATGACACACTGCGATTCACTAAGCCCCGAAAAATGGTATTGGAGCTTGAGCCGCAATAACTGCCATTGACTTGTATGGCAGTTACCACCAGATCAAGCTCCGATTGCCCTTATGAGAGTTTAGTGAACCGCCCCATAGTATCAACTTAAGCTCAAAGCATCTATTTGTGCCCCTTGATACAAAATACAGGAGAGTATCACTGTGCATCTTTTCCTTTCCTAAAGGAACCAAGATGCAGTTTGAGATGGCTGCACATCTAAAGGTAGCCATGAGGAGTCACCTCTGTATAACCAGCCGTATGCTTCTGTAGCCCTGTGTAATATTGGGGTTAAATGCCTCTTTCCTCCTGTGCAGTAAACCCTGTTAAGAGGGCAGGTTTGCCAGGAGTAATCATGAGGTTTGCCCTCATCCCCTGTGATGTGTGATGTGTAGCGAAGGAAGTGACATCATGCTCTGTGTCCACTGGCTGTGACACAGGGGTGGTGCCTACTGGAGTATATAGTACGCATCACTTCCTAAATTTAGAAGTAAGAAAAGAGTTGCAGAGTGTGTGACTGTCTGACCCAACACAGTGCCAGGGCTCTGGCAAGGATTGTGGCCCTCCCTTAGGGGAGAGGTGGCAGACTATGCCCCTTACTGTATTAGAGAGTAAGGGAAGAGCAAGGACAGCTTCTAGGGCCCTGACTAGGAGTGGTGTCCAGGGGCTTTCTTGAGGTGGGCAACCCTGAATATGATGTGCGGCTAAAGACCGTCTGTAATGATGGGCAGTCTGCCATGGAAGATGTCACTAAAGATTGCCCTGTTTGACTCCAGTCTCAGGCAAGAAGGTTCTTTCATTCAGGGAGAAGCTGCACCAAGGGGTTTTCTTCCAGAGACTCCTCCCTGCTGTCGTGGGGACCTGGAAGAGATGGAGGTGCTGTACCAGAAGTGACTAGTTCTCAGCATTACCTCACAAGCCAGTCCTGGTGTATTCCCCTATACCATCAAGCGGGAGACTCTGGAGTCCTGAAAGCCAGCAGGTGCACCACACTACATTACATGTAACTTGGGACAGTTTCCTCACATAGAGGCCAATATGAGATTGGGTGGGGGTACAACCGTTACACTTCTAACAGGAAATAAAGCAGGGCAGACCTAACAAAATCTACATCTGTGACCTCTGCAGTAAATCCTGATAATATTATTTAATATCCATATTCAAATCAGTCTTTTGACGAATTGTATAAAAGCTGCTTGATATCAAAATATAGTACACCATCAGAAGGAAATAAAGTTTGGGATGCTTTAAGAAAATCTGTTGTATTTAACTCGGTGAGCAGAATGAGTTCGCTTAATGATAATGTAATTTGCTCTTGCTGTACAGTACTTGCATGCTGAGCTACTATTACATGGAGCAGTGACCTTATTCTAATAATGCAAGTACAACAAGTCCCAGCCTCAGATTACAGTTCTGCGTATGGAGCCAGAGGCACTGGGAGATCATGTGACCATTCCAGGGTCACAATCAGAGAGTTTACAGGGATCCACTGGCTCCTGTATTCGGGGTAAACGTCGTATTCACTACACCAACGCCAGAACAACAAATATAGATTTATTTTTTTCATTTACAAATGTACAGCAGTCAGTTCCTTCAGAAAGATGCAATCACCATTAAAGTTAATTTTTTTTTCTCCCTAATTTGCTTCTTCTGCAAAATATATTTTCTTCCATTCTGTGTAATTCTAAATCTTATCTGGTCACTAGTGTTTTTCCCCTGTTTTATCGCTTTGGTTAATGGCAGGATAATTAGATTAGAATTGAAAATGATATTTATTTATTTATAACATGTTTTACCAGGAAGTATTACAGTGAGAGTTACCTCTCGTTTTCAAGTATGTCCTGGGCACAGAGTTATGCTGTCAAATATATGGTTCCAATACATAATTACATTAAGTGAACAGGGTATACATTATATAGTCATGGTGCCGACGCCGGAGCCAAGGTAAGAGGGGGGCATGAAGAGAGGGAAAGAGCCGGCAGGCGGGTGCAGGGAAAAAAGATTGTGCACCGCTGATGTAGTGCACTCCTATTAATACTAGGATTTGAAACAAGGTTTCTGGGTGCTCATGGAGAGGGACGTGCAGTTGTCTGTCCGCATCACGTAAAGAACAGACACAGGCAGACTTGGTGGGAAAAAAAAATACTTGCGATTTATTGGTTACATCATATCAGCACTGAGTTTTGCTATATTGCACCAGTTATTAACAGCTGTACGTGACGCCAAACTGTGATACAACGCAGTGCAATATTTACACAATAAACATCATCTTAACTTCTCCTATAACGACTCTCCTATCACTAACTGGTATACCAGGAAAGGGCAATACAAGTAATACAGTGAGAGTTACCTCTCGTTTTCAAGTATGTCCTGGGCACAGAGTTATGCTGTCAAATATATGGTCAAATAAGATAAGAGGGGGCATGAAGAGAGGGAAAGAGCCGGCAGGCGGGTGCAGGGAAAAAAGATTGTGCACCGCTGATGTAGTGCACTCCTATTAATACTAGGATTTGAAACAAGGTTTCTGGGTGCTCATGGAGAGGGACGTGCAGTTGTCTGTCCACATCACGAACAGACACAGGCAGACTTGGCGGGAAAAAAAAATACTTGCGATTTATTGGTTACATCATATCAGCACTGATATCCGACCAACGTTTTGGCCAATACTGACCTTCATCATAGCATAATTACATTAAACTAAACAACAAAGGGTTAAAAAGTCTGGATCAACAATTCACCTGTACTGTATGTACAGTGCAACGTCTTACGTCAAAAGAGGTTATGTAAAGATCATAATATATACGCCAAAACTTTTCATTACTATGCAGACATTACAAGGTTTACACAATGATTTTAAAATACTTTAAACATCCTTAACTCATACTTGTCTGATTTTAATTGAAATTGTGCCAATTACCTAAATTGAACCCAATAAACATGCCATTGTCATTATTTCACTGTGGTCGAAAGAGGGATTGCCCCAGTAACTAGGGTGTGTATGGGTTAAGGGTCTACTGTACACCCAGCATAGGAATTTAAGTCATGGAACAGTCATTCCTTGCCCTTACAGATTGTCTGGCTGCATCCTATGGGCAGTTATTAGTGTCTATCAACAGTGTGGGCAAAAAGATGCAAATCAGAGCCGGGGAGGGTGGGGCTGGGGAGGGGGTGGGGGGTGGTGGGAAATCCAGGTACAGTAGATACAACACTTACAGTAATTCAGTGCTCAAACTGATCAATACTCATTAGAAATAGTATACAAGCTCAGAGACAGATAACACAAGCTAATAAGCGGATCTTTATTTCATCATGTTCTGCATGTTCACCTTTGTGTGGCAGTAAAACAATGGATTGGGCCTCGTGTACAGTACTACAGAAGTAGAGTCCTTGTAGTATACTTGAAGCAGTTGGCTTGTTTAATGCTTGTACATTCTACAGCATACTGTACAGAGAAGTCACACACTGGTCCTTTGTGTCCCCATGAAGCACATCCAGACACATCCTTAATCTCAAATTCTCTGCAAACGAGCTTTGTTTTATGGGAAATCTCCTTAACGTTGGCACATTAAACATGTCCGCAAGATAAGATTTTCTGCTGCAAATCCCAGCATCGAGCAGATTGCTTTGAGCTGCCTTCAGTTTTTATTGTGAATTCATTATTATACGTGCTGTATATTGAGTAGGTATAAAGCATAGGCATTATACTCATAGCAAGATAACATACCTAACTTGGCTTCGTTGTTCTCTTTTGGTGGGATTAGTGTGGGATACACATGCAGATGCGGTGCCGGAGACAGTGTGCGCGACGATCGCGGTGCCAGGGGTCCCTGCTTCTGAATAAGGACCCCCCAGGGTGGGATTCCCAGCGTTAATCCTCCAGTGCTGCGACCACGGCTGCGGATTGCAGCGGCACCACAGACGTAAGGTTAACTACATCTGTATATCATGAAATTCTGCATTAACACTGCCATTAAATCCCACGGAAACTATTCTGCGAAATAACGGGATATGTTGTGTTACAAAGGAACAACAAAGCCTGATACATTTGGATGACTATCCTGAATATAACTATGTACTTCTTAAATACCTAATTATCTTTGATTCTAAGAACATACCTTAAAAAGATGATCGCCTCATGCTAATAACTACAGCTATTGGACCCCAGTGATTATCGCTCATGACATTGGTAAGGCAGCTGTAAAAGAACTTTGATGGACTTCATTCACTACCGTAGAGTTTGATCTCTGTACAAACAGCTCTTTGCTACAGTTGTTAAACTCACACTTCCTATGTAATGTATACAGTGTATACATTGAAAAGTAGAGTCATTTTCAAATACATAAACAGCAGTGCTGATTTAAGCAGGGAGACATTCATATGGAATTAATGTATTCCCAATAAAGATCATCAAGGTAACTGTATGTTATTTCGTTTTTTTTTTTTATTGTTATCAGCAGGGCTTGACAAATTACCCAAAAAGCTATTCCCCACCTAGCCCCACCCCTGTTCCCGCCCCCACTTTTGAAAAACATGGAATACATTCCTAATAAGAACTAATAACAACATTCGTTTTTGACATAACAGTTTTTTTTATTGTATTACATTTATACTTTGCTACAATTACTCCTTGTTACATAGTTACGTGTGTGTGTGTGACAGTGTGTGTGAGTGTGTGACAGTGTGAGAGTGTGTGTGTATGTGACTAGTCTGAGTGGGGGGGTGACTGACTTGGTGGGTGTATTTATATTTATATATGTAGAAAAATGTGTAGCCAGCACTCAAAATAACAGTGTGAAATAGCGGTGCTTGTCCTATATAAATAACATAAACAATATTACCGTTAAATGAGCGCTCCTTGCACTCTATATAGAAGCTGTATGTGTTTGGGCATCAGGATTCCAGGGATGCCTCGCCATCCGGACTTGTCTGAAACTCACCGCTCGGCTCCTCTGTTGATGTCACTACAAAATTCTCCTACTACGGTGTCCGTGCTGTGCTACAAATCCTACGCGTTTCGAAACTCTCAATTGCGGGTTTCTTCATCGGGGATGCAACTGGTTGCAAGATTACCAGTGAGACTTTTTGGGCAGCTTTGTGGACTTGACTCACAGGACTTTATGGTATATGTTATAGTATAATTATTATCATAATTGTTATTTTATTAATTAGCCACTAGCGCTAGTATATGCACTATTATTTCACTTATGCTGAGAGACTGCTTTGCTCCACAGAGAGAGGGTAAGTGAAATTTCCCCCAGCCGGTGAGAGTCTGGCTGTTATGGACCCTAGAACTGAGAGAAGCAGGCCTGCGGGGTCCAGCTGTGAATCACAACCAGGATAAAGACAAGGACAGACAGATAATAAAAACACGTTATTGTTCTGTACAGAGACTGTTACCTTGTTCCATATGCCAGGGCATGGTTTGGCTTGGGAACCAGCTTAGCTGGCCATGCAGTTAGTGAGGGCAAAAGCTATGGTGTAGTTAGCTTTCCCTAAAGGGAATAGGTGTTAATTTCCTATGTTTTATTATGACTTAAAGGGACAGTATCCATTATGTTTATTTGTTTGTGGTTAATAAACCACTACAGTTAAAGCTTTACACAGCGTCTAGCTTCTTACTGACCCTGCTGCGAGGCCGTCCTGCCACAATATATATATATATATATATATATATATATATATATATATATATATTTATATTTATATATATATATGTGAGTGTGTGTGTGTGTGTATAATGTTAACCACTTCAGTCCCAGATGGTGCCAACAGGTCCTTTCTGATCACGTACTCTTCCTGATCGTGTGACTGTTCTACGGAGAGGAGATGTGATCACTTCTGGGACCCGGGGGCCATTGGACCGGATGTGAAGGAGCGCACCACACCCCTTTTTGCATATAAAGCCTCTAAAATAATAGAAAGGAACCAGGCAGCCCCAGGTGGATCCAAATCTGCAAAAACACAATGTTTCCCATCTCTATGTATGAGAACTTTCTTTAGAAGAAATAGGAAATGAATGTATTGGGCTAAGAATTAGCAATAGCGCAAAAACAGTCTACAACAGCATTGCATGGTCATGTCAATGTATCTCACTTATTAAAGGTTATTCACAGAGAGGTAGTGATACTTGGATTAAATACTGTATAACCGTAGCTGGCATTGAACTGCATCTGATAAACGCAAGTCATCAATTTATGACTGGGAGTCAGTTATCTATAGGTTTTTCATTTACTTTTTATCCAAGGTAATCCGCGTGCGTTTTTTTTTTATAGGAGCTGTGGTAGGCACCAGGGGGGGGAAAGGGAACAATGGTGGATATAAAACAGTGTTCAAGGAAAACGATTATCTTTATACAGTACCCTGTAGTGTCAGGAGAGTCTGCAATGAATCAGGCTATTGGGCAGTTTTATTAAATCATAATTGCGGCCTTTCTGTCATGTCTTGGCTAATACTGTTTTTATGTCAATGTTTCTCCAAAACAGAAAGCTAATGGATATTTGCTTTGTGAAGTCTGTGAAAAACAATATGTCTCTTGGCAACAATGTATCAAGGTTTTTCTTTTCTTTTTGTCCCGCAGTGTAGTGC
The DNA here is from genome assembly GCF_040206685.1 of Ascaphus truei. Lineage (NCBI taxonomy): Eukaryota > Metazoa > Chordata > Amphibia > Anura > Ascaphidae > Ascaphus > Ascaphus truei. Next base: position 533,739,725 of record NC_134483.1, read on the forward strand.
TTCACGTGGCAATCACATCTTAGGGTGCTTAGAGCCAGCAATTACATTTTACCGAGCTATAAATCAGTTTTAAATGAGTTACGAGATATAGAATTGTTTTTATTGAGCTCCAACAATTAGCAAAAGGTTTCCAGATTTAATCCCAGTTTTGGGAAGACTAATAAAAGTGGCCTTTCATTTTATCAAACTTTTTTTTAATCTGTCTCTGTACACACACACACACACACACACACACACACACACACACACACACACACACACACACACACACACACACACACACACACACACACTTATTTCCAGTCGGATCCCTTAGTGATACATTTATTTAATGATTGACATTGTTTATTTAAGACTCGTTGGGAAGACTTTTAGGGCCCATTACTATGCCAAAAACAGGAAAAACAAATGTATTATAAAAAAAAATATGTATTGCAGGGTCCTTACTAGGGAGGGGCGGAACTGTCAAAATCAATTTCCCGGGCTTTCCATTCAAAATCCGTTCTGGACACACGGATTAATCTGCGGAGAGGGGGCGGGGAGAGGGGGAGAAGAGAGGAGAGGGGGAGAGAGATTCCCCTCCCGTGGATTTAATATGAGTGTGGATTTTTAACCATCCGACCACGGATTATTAATCTGCCATGTGGATTGTTCAGCTGTGCTCCTTGCTTCCTTGCTTCCCTACATTCTGGATTGTTAGTGAAAGAAAATAAAAACCCTGAAAAAGGTGGATTGCCCTTTTTTTTTTTTAGTCAGATCCGTGGAAATCCATGGACCAAATGAACCGGCCGATCCCAGCCAGATCCAAATCCGCCAAAGATATTCACCCATCTCTAGACCTAACTCCTGCAATTATTCTACATAATCTTCGTATTCATTGGTTACTATTGGACACAAGACACACTGCTTAAGCCTTTGATTCCCTATGACGTATGCAGCACTTCCTATGGGTCAGCACTTTAGGGGAACAATGACTTACAGAGTACGACATGCATTATATGCAAATTTTCAGAGTGGTGTATTCTCCACTTCCGTTCATGTCCTAGGCCTGCCCATGACCACATGATCGCCACAACAAGCGATCACGTGGCTGAGTGCCCCAAGACCAGAGCCACTCAGGTAGTGCTTGTCTTCTGCCACTCAAAGAGGTAATAGAGTGTATTAGAGGTTACTCCATAATATCTCCCTGCTGCAACTAGTGTGAAAGCAACCCCACATTTATCAAAGCAATCACATGGATTACTAACACATTAAGCTTTTCTTGTGCCTGGCCCGGATATGGCACAAGAGTTGGTACTGTATGTATGTATATCTTTATTAATATAGCGCCATTAATGATCATAGTACTTCACAGCAGTAATACACGCGACAATCATATAAATAACAAATAATACAGATAACACATAATGGGAAGAAGCGCTTTCAGACATAAAAGTGACATTTAGGAAAAGGAGTCCCTGCCAGAAGAGCTTACAATCTAATTGGTAAGTAGCAAGAACTTACAGAGACAGTAGGAGGGAATTCTGGCAAGTGCGTCTGCAGGGGGCCAAGGCCGATGTATGAGGTGTATAGTATCAGCCACGGAGCTACTCATAGGCTTCGTTAAGCAGGTGTGTTTTAAGATGGGTCTTAAAGGTGGATAGAGAGGGTGCTAGTCGGATATTAGGGGAAGGGAATTCCAGAGGTGTGGGGCCGTCAGTAAGAGAGGTTTAAGGCAGGTGAGGGCTTTATGTACTAAACCAGCATATGATTTCTCCCACATCAGCAGCTGCTTCGAGAGTTGGACTTTCTCTTCCCTGTGTACAGTTGTGAGACGGATCAAATGTTATCTCTGACCCGATCACCATGTGCTACTTAATATACCATCAGTCACTGAAAAGGCTAAACATGTCGCTGACTCACTTTTATGCTAGATAGGATAAACAGGTTAGTGTCTTAACTGAACCCCATTCATTTCAGCTCCGGAGACCCCCTGCTTCCGGCGATACATACCTCTGTAGAGGGTGCCGGTAGCCTCTCCGGCTGGGTAGCAGGGTTCACATTATATTCACTTCTCCAAGCTCCTGGCCCTTGCGGGCCAATAGAAATCCATGCCGTCATCCGGTGCGGCTTCCTATTGGCCCACGAGATGCGAAGCTTTCAAAATCAGAGAGATAACGGCACCCCCTATGGAGGTCTGTATCTCTGGAAGCAGGGGGTTCCTGAAGCTGAAATTAATTGGGTTCAGCTCCGGAGACCCCCTGCTCTGATCCTGGGTAAACAAATTAAAATAAATGTTAAAAAAAGCACTTGGATAACCACTTTAAAGGTGCAGTTCCTCCTTTCCCTTTTTTTAGCCCCTCGCCCGTTTTTCACGTGGGTGTGTCTCAGAGGCTCCGGAGCTGAAACACTTTATTTTCATCTATGGTGACCCCTTGGTTCCCAAGAGACTTACCACTGAAGGTGGCGTCGGCAACGTCCCTTCCGGGGGGGGAAACAAAATGAAGATTTAACGTCGTCTTGTGGTTCCCTTTCAGCCCGCATCACATGGGCGATTTAAAAACAAGGATGTACCGGCGGCAGCTTTCCCGGTAAGTCACCAGGAGGGTCCCTGGAGCTAAAATTAGCACGGTTTATCTCCGGGCGCACCGGCTTCCTATCCATTAGAAAAGGAGGAGGGCAGAAGAGGGTGCTGCTCCTTTAAAATGAACCTCTGTATACCCAATGTAGCCAATGTACTATCTCTACACAACGAGGGTTTTCCATCAGCATTACAGATCCTTTCTTTTGCTGGCTAACCTGCATGGTGACGTTCATGTCGCTTGGTTTGCATCCTCTCAGTCAGTCCTGTGGAAATGGATGCTGCTGTCAGCTAGGCACTGTTACCTGCGTGTAGCATACTGACGTTCCGAGACATGCTCAGCATACGGATGTGAGCCGTTTCCCATTACAGACTCCGGAATATAAAATAATCAATCTTCATTCAATATGTTTTCTCACAGCAAAATGTGACAACTAGTTCATCAGGATGCATATGATTATCAGCATTACTTAAATGGCCACTAAATGAACAATCTTTGATGCTTGTTTTGTGATGATTCCCCTTTCTTTGCGCAGTCCCCACTAAGACTTTCTTTTTAAAGGAGCAATCCAAAGGGGGATTTTTTTTTTTGCATCTCTAGAGCTGAACCCCATTAAATTCAGCTGGCGGACCCCCTGCTTTCCTGAGACACGTATGGTGTTTCCAGTAGCAGCTCCGGCTGAGCAAGGTGGGTTTGATGCTCCCACGGCATGCAGGCCAATAGAAAGCCGGACCTCATGACGTCACAGCTTCCCATTGGCCCTCAGGTCATGGGACGTTTGAAACCCCGCCATTACATGAACCCTGGTAAGCCGAGGGGAGCGGCACTACCGGCACCCCATACAAAGGTCAGTATCTCTGGAAGCAGGGGGTCCCTGAAGCTAAAATAAATAGGGTTCAGCTCCGGAGACCCCCTGCTTCAATCCTATGTTAAAAAAAATGGCATGCTTGGAGTGCCTCTTTAATGTTGTAGCAGTGTGGTTTTCAACCTTCTCTTTTGTGAGAACCACAGCCAGGGTATTTATGTGGGGGTGAGATAGAAATACTCTTATTTAACCTAAGGGGTGAGTTTATATTCGATGAAGCGACTGTTAGGGCTCCTTTCCTGCCGAAAATTCTCATTGAAGTATTTGGGGATTTTCAGCTGAAAATCGCTTGAACAGCCGATTCGGCATATATTCGGCTAGCCGCTAAGGCAATGAAGCTGTTTTTATTTCATTTTAATCACAGACTATTGCAGCACGGAGTCTCTGGAGCAGGATCACATTCATTTCAGGTCCAGGGACCCCCTGCTTCCTGAGATACTGGCACCCCATACTGGGGCCTGTAACCCGGAAAGCAGGGGGTCCCCGAGGCTGAAATGAATGTGGTTCTGCTCAGGAGACCCCTACTACAATACTCTGTTATTAAAATTTAAATAAAAACAGTGTGATCGACTGGAAGAGCTGTGCAGGGCGATGCGGCTCTCTGTGCAGGGAGATGCGGCTCTCTCTGTGCAGGGAGATGCGGCTCTCTGTGCAGGAAGATGCGGCTCTCTCTGTGCAGCTCTCTCTGTGCTGGGAGATGCGGCTCTCTCTGTGCAGGGAGATGCAGCTCTCTCTGTGCAGGGAGATGCGGCTCTCTGTGCAGGAAGATGCGGCTCTCTCTGTGCAGCTCTCTCTGTGCTGGGAGATGCGGCTCTCTCTGTGCAGGGAGATGCGTCTCTCTCTGTGCAGGGAGATGCTGCTCTCTCTGTGCAGGGAGATGCGGCTCTCTCTGTGCAGGGAGATGCGGCTCTCTGTGCAGGGAGATGCGGCTCTCTCTGTGCAGGGAGATGCGGCTCTCTGTGCAGGGAGATGCGGCTCTCTCTGTGCAGGGAGATGCGGCTCTCTGTGCAGGAAGATGCGGCTCTCTCTCTGCAGGAAGATGCAGCTCTCTGTGCAGGGAGATGCAGCTCTCTCTGTGCAGGGAGATGCGGCTCTCTCTCTGCAGGAAGATGCAGCTCTCTGTGCAGGGAGATGCAGCTCTCTCTGTGCTGGGAGATGTGGCTCTCTGTGCAGGGAGATGCGGCTCTCTCTGTGCAGGGAGATGCGGCTCTCTCTCTGCAGGAAGATGCAGCTCTCTCTGTGCAGGGAGATGCTGCTCTCTCTGTGCAGGGAGATGCGGCTCTCTCTGTGCAGGGAAATGCGGCTCTCTCTGTGCAGGGAGATGCGGCTCTCTCTGTGCAGGGAGATGCGGCTCTCTGTGCAGGGAGATGCTGCTCTCTCTGTGCAGGGAGATGCGGCTCTCTCTCTGCAGGGAGATGTGGCTCTCTCTGTGCTGGGAAATGCGGCTCTCTCTGCAGGGAGATGCAGCTCTCTGTGCAGGGAGATGCGGCTCTCTCTGTGCAGCTCTCTCTGTGCAGGGAGATGCGGCTCTCTGTGCAGGGAGATGCGGCTCTCTCTCTGCAGGAAGATGCGGCTCTCTCTGTGCAGCTCTCTCTGTGCAGGGAGATGCGGCTCTCTCTGTGCAGGGAGATGCGGCTCTCTCTCTGCAGGGAGATGCGGCTCTCTCTGTGCAGGGAGATGTGACTCTCTGTGCAGGGAGATGCGGCTCTCTCTCTGCAGGAAGATGCAGCTCTCTGTGCAGGGAGATGCGGCTCTCTCTCTGCAGGAAGATGCGGCTCTCTGTGCAGGGAGATGCGGCTCTCTCTTTGCAGGGAGATGCGGCTCTCTGTGCAGGGAGATGCGGCTCTCTCTGTGCAGGGAGATGCGGCTCTCTGTGCAGGAAGATGCGGCTCTCTCTCTGCAGGAAGATGCAGCTCTCTGTGCAGGGAGATGCGGCTCTCTCTCTGCAGGAAGATGCAGCTCTCTGTGCAGGGAGATGCAGCTCTCTCTGTGCAGGGAGATGCGGCTCTCTCTCTCTGCAGGAAGATGCAGCTCTCTGTGCAGGGAGATGCAGCTCTCTCTGTGCTGGGAGATGTGGCTCTCTGTGCAGGGAGATGCGGCTCTCTCTGTGCAGGGAGATGCGGCTCTCTCTCTGCAGGAAGATGCAGCTCTCTCTGTGCAGGGAGATGCTGCTCTCTCTGTGCAGGGAGATGCGGCTCTCTCTGTGCAGGGAAATGCGGCTCTCTCTGTGCAGGGAGATGCGGCTCTCTCTGTGCAGGGAGATGCGGCTCTCTGTGCAGGGAGATGCTGCTCTCTCTGTGCAGGGAGATGCGGCTCTCTCTCTGCAGGGAGATGTGGCTCTCTCTGTGCTGGGAAATGCGGCTCTCTCTGCAGGGAGATGCAGCTCTCTCTGTGCAGGGAGATGCGGCTCTCTCTGTGCAGCTCTCTCTGTGCAGGGAGATGCGGCTCTCTGTGCAGGGAGATGCGGCTCTCTCTCTGCAGGAAGATGCGGCTCTCTCTGTGCAGCTCTCTCTGTGCAGGGAGATGCGGCTCTCTCTGTGCAGGGAGATGCGGCTCTCTCTCTGCAGGGAGATGCGGCTCTCTCTGTGCAGGGAGATGTGACTCTCTGTGCAGGGAGATGCGGCTCTCTCTCTGCAGGAAGATGCAGCTCTCTGTGCAGGGAGATGCGGCTCTCTCTCTGCAGGAAGATGCGGCTCTCTCTGTGCAGGGAGATGTGACTCTCTGTGCAGGGAGATGCGGCTCTCTCTCTGCAGGAAGATGCAGCTCTCTGTGCAGGGAGATGCGGCTCTCTCTCTGCAGGAAGATGCAGCTCTCTCTGTGCAGCTCTTACAGACGGCCAGAAGATCGCAGGGTTAGAACTTCCGAAAAGTCTGAGATAACAGCACTGCTGCCCCGTACGGTATTGGCATTTCCCTACCTCACGGTTTGTGACTTGAGTTAATGCTTTTTGATTCTTTCTGAATAGCGTGATAACACAAATGTCAAACCGTTCTATGGGGTCATAAACCATTCGAGATGTCAGTGATTTTATCAAAGCTGCCAGAATAGGTCCCTTAGATTGGATTTAGCACCTCTTTTACTCTGCACTTATCTTAACTCCATTTTCCAGTGCAGAGTACTCACCGCAGAACCTGCACACGCTCTTCTGAAAGCCTCTGGAGGAAATCTCATACTTTCCCAAGCTTAAAAAAACTACTTGTCGTGACAAATAAACACTCACATGTCTAAGACACTCTTCTCTGTCTTTGACTCTCTACTCAGACAACAATTTATTACCTGTTTTTCTTCATCCATTTCACCTCAGGACTTTAAAGGAAAAACACTCCAACGCACAGCCAAAAATAGAGTGGGTCCCAAACGAAAATGCTAGTAAAAAATAATCTTTATTGGTCCATCTTAAAAAACGGAGGTAAGTACCCTCCTACGCGTTTCATACCTGCTGGTACTAGCATTTTTGTTTGGGACCCACTCTATTTTTGGCTGCGCGTTGGAGTGTTTTTCCTTTGGATTTCAGCTCATTGTCCTGGTTGCACGCCTACCAAGATACACAGGACTGGGGCAACTATATGTGAGTACACCATTACTTTATGTCTATTTAGGATTCTCCCAATGAGATTTTAGGTCTGATTTTTTCAATCTCAGCCTTTAACCTTCAGGGACCTAGTTTGGATTATACAGTTACTGAAGTGTTATGGTCATTGCTTATATACCTCACTAGCCCCAGTTACCTATCCTTTGCATCTTTATAAAGGACTTATACTACTATTGAATCAAGACTTGATACAAATGTTGGAGCGCATATCACTAACCTGTTCTGCACCTCGGGACTTTGCTGACTATTTCAAGACAAATGTGAATTCCATTCAGCAAGGCATCCTTTCTGCATCCTCACACTCTACATCTCTAACTCTCCTCCTGCCTTCCTTGGCTCTTTTTCCTCTGCAACAAGGAGGATTTGTCGCTGCTGATCTCTTCTCCCTCTACAACTTGCCTGCTTGACCCCATTCCCTCCATCTCCTGAAACCTCTCGCTCATACTCTAATCCCTTTAATCACACATATTTTCAGCACCTCCCTATACTCTGCAACCTTTCACACCTCCCTATACTCTGCACCCTTTCACATCTCCTTCAAGCATGCAACAGTTATATTCAAAAACCGCAAGCCTGGCCCTACCCATCTCTCTAACCATCGTCCTGTCTCCCTCCTGCCTTTAGCTTCTAAACTCCTTGAACAACCTGTATTTTCTTGCTGGCTCCATTTTCTCACCACCTATTCTCTCCTAAATCCTCTGCAATTTAGCTTCCACGCTGCTTATTCCACGGAAACAGCACTCAATTAAATAACAACTAATGACTTCCATGCTGCCAAAGGCAGCTTTGATACTGTGGATCACCCTCTTCTCCTTCACATTCTCCATACCTTTGGTATCCATAACAGAGCTCTATCCTGGATCTCCTCTTACCTCTCCCATCGTACTTTCAGTGTCTCATTTGCTAACTCCTTCTCCTCCTCTGTCAATGTCTTTGTGGACATATCCCAGGGGTCTGTCCTGAGACCGCTTCTTTTTTCTCATTACACATTCACTCTAGGTGACTGTAAGAGACATGTGCAGATATACACGCAGGGAGACAGATTTGGGGGAAATTAAACCCTGGCTTTATTCAGCCTGTCACTTTAAACAATGCAGGATATACAAAAATAAACAAATAAACAGCCTATGCCTGTGTAAGAACTAACTCACTTCCCCAGTCCCTATCTGCAAGGCTGGGAGCAAAAGCCCCCTACCAACCAATCACACCAAAGACTAAAGAGGTACCTCCAAACAGGTGGTCCTTCTTGTCAGCCTCTGAGTCTGGAGAGGTGTCTGCTTGAGGGGCCAGCTTCTGGCAGGTTCCTGGGTTCGCTGCACACTGGAAGAGAGGTCTGGTCCCGTGGTGTCTTGATATCAGCACACAGTCATGCCTGTGTGCTCAAGAGTTTCTCTGTGAGTTCCCACCAGGAGGCTTTTACACTTGTCTGATTAACCAGGTGGAGACTGGTTTATTGTCTAGCTCTAATTAACCAGCTCCCTGCTGGGTTCCTCAGACCACTACAGGCTTATATTGAAGCTTTATCTAGAACAGGATTAAGTCCCTGTTACAGTGACTTTATAACATCTCTTGGGTTCAAATATCACCTCTTTGCTGATGACACACAAATTGGCCTTTTAACCCTGACCTTACACCAGCTGTACCGATAAAAGTCCCCTGAATATATTATCCTGGATGGCCTTCCACCGACTCAAACTTAACATGGCAAAGACAGAGCTCCTAATACTTCCTCCCAAGCCTGGCTCTACTGCATCCTTCTACATGTACAGATATAGCGTAATTTATGTTGGGACGGCGCGCTAAGGTGCGGCATGAGCACTTTGTTGTCTGCACCTCGTCGGCGGCCTCACCGTGCTGAGCCGCACAGATTAGTCAGACGGAATTATTATTTGTGTTGTTGCAGTTCAGTGCAAGGCCGGCAGGTGGCGCACAGAATATCTTCACCTCCGATACTTTGAATGCTGCAGTTCAGTTCAGTAATAACCTAGCAGGTGTCTGAATAGAAGGTCAAACGTAAATGTCCCTTTGTAAAAGGACCTTGTACATCCCTACTGCTGCAGTTTCACACTTTATTAAAAACCACTATGCATTAACAGAATCTGTCTCATAATATTTGTACAGTACTGTGTCCATGTGGCACATGGCACTTTGTCCATGCCACACAAGACCAACTTGCAGTTATGTCTATATGATATATTATGCAATTCAAGTCGGAACAGATACAGTATGAGTGCAACTCTATCTGAGATCTATGAGTATATCATTGAGAAGTACCCATTCTACGCAAAAAAAACCCTAAAAGGCTGGAAGAATTCTATTTGACACAACTTAAGCATGAATGAGTTCTTTAATAGAACACTGTGCCTTGGCAAGAGGGGTGGGTGCTGGGCACTGCACGCATCATAGATGGGGATTGTTCAATGATGGCAACTTTCAAAGGAGATAGAGATTCAATAATAGACCTTTCCAAACCGATCCCGGAAATCTGCCCCCAACTGAGTTCCTGCTCCAACCTGAGTACCTGCCTCGACTTGAGTACCTGCTCAAACCTGAGCACCTGCCTCCACTCGAGTACCTGCCTCCACTCGAGTACCTGCTTCAATAAGTTTTTTATCAATTCTTTAATAGCTTGTGGATATTGATTTTTTCATTATCTCATTCTACTTATATTAAGTTCATAAATATATATTTTTTTCATATATATATTATGTTTATTAATTAACATTATATTTATCATTAATATTATTATTAGGATAATCTCCTTTTTTATCTTTTGATATTTAATTTGTAGGATCCATTCTATTAACACTATGGTAACACAAAGATTAAAGGATTAAAAGATTATATGATTTAACCCATTCAATGTTTTTCATGATATTACTGTGTTCCAATTAGTTTATAATTTTTATTCCCATCCACAGGGTCCTTTATAGATTCCAGATATAGTCATTTCACTGTGTTTTTCACACTTTTGATGATTCTATCTTCTTTTTAATATTTTTTGTTCTTCTTTTTTGTTCTCTTTTTTATTAGTCAAATATGCAATGTTTTGCATTAATAATTTTCCTTTAGGTCAAAATTGTTATTATATGTTTTTTGCATTTATGGTTATCCATTCTGGTATATTCTTAATAATCCTTGTGTTGGATTTATTACATTGTCCCTATTTACCTATGAGGAATTATGTATCATTGGCACATTATCATGCTATAGATTTACTATGATTCGATTAATGTGATATGCCTTGTTTGCTTTCACATTTAATTAACCTCTACTAGGTGAGTTCAGTCACTCATTTGGTTAGCCATCCTATATACACTATGGACACCATTACTCCAATGTAATATATTTATTTTTTTGAATTTTCGTTTTTCACTTATATGTCGTTTTTTCATTAGTTATTTGCACTTATTATGATATGTTTTGTTTCTTTTCTTTTTTTCTTTCTTTTCTTTCTGCAAGACAAAATTAATTAATTATTTAAAACAGCTGTCTTGTATGACGGGGAGAGTTTTAAATACCCAGGACCTCCCCCATCTCGTCACTCCTTGAGAAAGCGCCACAGTGGGCGTGAAACGCGTGGGAGAGTAGTCAGTACTGTTTGTTTTTTATGTAGTTCATTAAAGTTGATTTTTAACCCCTTTTGCTGGTGAGTGCCTATATTTTTTTGTTATGGAGCGGCTGGATACTCGATCCTTACCTTTTCCTGTTACCGTCTGAGAGGATCTGTTTCACCACCGATGCCTAAAGGGAGCTGCGTCAGGGAAGGAGGGGGATCAAGGCGGTGTATCATCGTGAGTAAAGGGTACTCCACACCGGGCTTAGCCGGGGCTAGGGGGACTTAGTGATTGCATATCACAGCTTCCTGTCCCCACTGTGTTCCCCTCTTGTTACCCCCATTAATCCGCAATCATTCTGTTACTGCACAGCCCTTCAATCCCTATTTTCCAGTGTCAACTCCCTTTATTATTATATATATTACTGCATTAAAGGCAGCTTTGCTAGACCTCCTGGAGCTTGTACACGTTTTTTTTTCTATGTTCTGCATATGTGAGAGTCTGTCAGTGAGTATCAGATACACACTGGCCCACTCACACACAGAGTCACTGAGGGGAGGTGGGGTTTGAGTGCCGTGACTGCCTCCAACTCTTCCCCAACTCCCCTTTACCAAACTATGGCTGCTACAAACTCTGTCTGGCCCCTACAGATTTATATTGTCTACCCTTGCCTTAGTAATACACACAGTAAAATGCATATTAAATTATATATCTGAAGTGCAGAACTGATGCGGAGCCAGTGGAGCTACTGTAATTAAGTGTTTTATTTTCTGTCCCATTCCTGTACATAAATATTCATGAGCGAGGCAATAAAACGCTTAACATTTCCTTCTCCCGTCAATGATTTTTTTCACTTTCCCCCCTTTGATTATTCAAAAAGAAAACGACAAGAACGTTTATATAGAAATTGTGGCAGTAGCATTGTTTTTGTATTCAGATTCAATACGACATGAGGTGGGGCTCGGATGGGTTTACTGATTCTGTACCATCATGGTCGTTTATCTTAAACCCGCAATACGGGTTAACTTAAAAAAAAAAAAAAAAAAAATATTTATATATATATATAGGCCTATTTATTTTTTATTACAGGATTTAAGCAGGGGGTTTCCAGAGCTGAACGGTGTTCATTTCAGCCCTGGGGACACCCTGCTTCCAGAGATTTCTGCTTCCTATTGACCTATGTGACACGGGACATTTAAACGCTGCCATTAGATTAGGCGCAGAGAAAAAGGTGAAAGTAGCGCTAAATCACTAAACCTATTAAAAGTGATATATTAAATAAAAATGTGTTCACGTGTACAAATATAATAAATACACCACATCAAACTATATCTACACCTATCTATGTGACAAATTGTGAATTGAAGTGTGTTGCAGTGTACAATATTTACAATACATCAGACTGTATATGCAGTAAGGGAAAAACATGTAGGTGGGGTTACTCAAGTGCTGCTGCTAGAGTCCGAGGAGAGAGTTCCAGGTCCCTCCGAAAACCAGTTGCACAAAAAAAATGTCCTCCAGTTACGTCACTGATGAAGCATTTCTTGCGAAACGCGTTTGACTGAACACGGCAGATCACCGTGGCTCCACAGTGGGCTCCCCAACAAGCAATCATCTGCCGGCTCCCACGAGTGTCCGTGCGCAAGCCCGGACCAGCTCCAAGGAAGGATCACTGCCTCACAAACGCCATCCCGCCTGTGCACGAGTCGGGGAGGTGATAAGGACAGCTGACCCTCACGGAACCACCAAAGGAAGCGACAGGTGTGGGGAGTAAGGGGGAAAGGAGACCTGCTGAGGGAGACTGCACGGACACCTACCACACATGGACAAAGCGTTGGAGGACTAGATATCTGCGGTGCAGTGCTGGAAAGCTATTCACAATGCCTGTGTGAATAAGCCGTTTGTGAGTGTAAATTTGTTTTTTTTTAACCAGTCTCAATTTATTAAACCCCATGTTCTTTTTTTTCTTTTATACGTTATCAAGATACTCCTATCAGCTTGGAAGTAGTAATTCATTCATAGATTTGAGACCTTACCACCAATTAAAGTGTAAGTGTCCATGTCCTAGCTAAATAGCTATTACGTCTTCTGATTGACATATTACACCACTGTGTTTTCTGCCTCCTTTTTATAGGAAATCCTACTTGAGTCATTGCACTGGGGGACATTTTCTTTTTTCTGCAATTAGATTAAGCACACAATTTCTCTGCCTGCAGGGATACTGGCACCCCCACGGAGGTAAGTACCTCTGAAAGCAGGGGGTCCACGCAGCTGAAATTAACACCGTTCAGCTCCAGAGACCCTCTGTTTCAATCCTGTAATAAAAAATAAATATATATCTTTTAAAGTTAACGCGTACTGCTGCTTTAACACCTTCAGCACCAGTGGGGTCCACAACTGTTCCCTCTAGCCAGGTCATGTTTAGCCTATTGTACTGGATGAGTTAAAGACCCAGTCACATGTATCACACTGTACTCAAGTACCCAACTCGCCATCAATTGAAATCCTATATACCTGTACTAACCTGTATAACACATCCCGCTTATCTTTCAATGTTTGCTTAATAATTGAACACATTTTGATGGAGTTTAATTTTTTTTTTCAATTTAAGCTCTTAAATCCTTGGAAGACAGTCAAGTACTGTAACTATTCTGAGCGGTGCGGATTACGTCTTCTTGCAGCCAACAGCCACGTTAATATCTCTGCTCTTGTGATGATCATAGATGTGCAAATCAAGTAATCGAGTAAGATCGGGGAAACTGGCTAACTCGCTGCCCGCAACAATGTTACAAAGTTGCCAACATTCGCAAATATACTGCCAAGCATGAGAAACTCATTATGCCTGAGAAACTCATTATGCATGAGAAACTCATTATGCATGAGAAAATGACCTCCTTCCGAATATTTGCTTGGGTTACGCCTACTGCACCAGATCTCATGGCTCTTTAGATACAGACATTTTGGCAAAAGCTGTGAACCACTGAACGAATTTAACAGGAACCAATGAAAATGTTGTGTGTATATCAACTTTCTGTGAATGCCACAGTAACAAATCCTTTTTTCGTTTTCTCTTTTCCATTTCCGGAAACGTTTTGCCAACTGAGCTGCAAATGATTCACACATCTCCATGGACAATTAGACTGTAATTTGCTCCTGAATCCATTTATTTATATTCCTTTCTTTACACGTAACTCCCCTTTGACATTGCTCCGTGCATCTTACGGTTTCCAAATGTTGAGAATGTCTCACAACTGCAGTGTGTTAGGTTTCTTCCAAATGATTCCCAACATACTGTATCTTCAACCTTGTATTGGCCTCGTTCACTGGGTTGTTTTAGTGCATCCAGTTTCCGCTCTCCAAGGTAAGATAAATGTTATGTACAATAGGGAGCCATCATTTCAACTATTTGTTTGAAGTGTTCCCTGGCTTCCAGAAATGTATGAATATTGCCATGGAGATCAGCGAAGAAGAAATTGTTAAAAGGTTGGTCCCTATTCAACACGGTAATGCCCAGTTAATGATCCATTAGCTTGCATTTCATTCACTGTATCTAACATGGAGATAAGAACCACTTGACCCAGTTGTGCCTTACAGAATACCGCCCTGTCTCCCAGCTGCAGTTTGCCTCTGAAGAGCTAGAACATCTTGTATTTTCCCGTATGATCAACGTTATTAATTGCCATGCCCTCCTGGACCCTCTGCAATCTGGCTTTCGTACGGGTTACTCAACTGAGACTTTGCTCACTAAAGTAGCAGATAATCCCCATGAAGCAAAAATCCAAAGGTCATTTCCCCTGCCCATCCCAGCCGTTATCCGACCATTTCTGAAATTGTTTTTCGAGATCTCCCCGCGTCACATGACCGAGGCCTTTAACATGGCGGGGATACCGGCACCCCATAATGGAGCATGATTCCTGTAACTCAGGAAATAGGGGGTCCCCGGACCTGAAATCAATGTGGTTCAGCTCAGGAGACTCCCTGCTACAATACTGTAGTGTTAAAATTAAATAAACCCCCCACCGCACAGGTAGAGTGACTGATTCAGCATCTTACTGCGCGTCTCTTACAGACAGGTAGACCCCAGTAGGGTTAACACAGCATAGAATGTCATTGTCTTCCTCCTGCTATTCCCATTTGGTGCACATGCTTGGCTGATACTGATCTTGTTTGTAACAATCACATGTATATCTGCATTCACCATTGAAGCCAAATTCTAAATAATGGTACAGTATCTGTGACAAGGTCTTGTCATTCCTATAGTTTTTATTTTGCTTACATGACACCTCATCTCCATTGACCAGTCAGATGTTGAGCCTTTGAGTTTTGTTTTGCAACCTCTTCTTGTTGTTGTGTAGGCACAAAACACACAAATCTAGTGATACACGGCAAACCAATTGGAGACATCATTCGAAGTGGCCCTGCATCAATATGTTCCAGACGGAGCTCTCCTTGACACAACTTATCGCTTGTTCTTCTTCATTATAGTTAACAGTTCAATCATCTATCGAGTCGCTCACACGCACATTGTCTAAGGGTGACATATAACTTCTCTCATTCTTCTATCATTGTAACTTGTATTGTCTATGTCTCCGCATTGCTAGGTTTCTCCCTTTCATCAATCACACTATGAAATCTCTTACAGTATGTGTGGCCAGGCTTGGAAAAACCCAAGCCACCTGGTCAGCCAAAATCTAACTTGTGATGCCTATGCTGCTGGCACAGCGCTGACTGACCGTGTGTGTGAGCGCACCTTTTGCCCGTTGTGACTGCACCATTTATTCCAACAGGCGGGATGTGTGGGAGGAGCGAGATGAAGGGGAGAGGGTTAAGTGAGGAGGAATTGAATGCCCCTATTCTGCCCATCCCGCACTCTCTACTTCCTGCCAGTGCATCCAATGGTAGCTAGTCCGTGGGTGGGGAGGAGTGTCACTGTATTTGTCTGTGTGTCAGTGTGTACCTCAGTGTATCTGTATGTGTGTGAATGTGTCCATCTGGCTATCTGTGTGTCAGAGTGTGTCACTGATGGCGGGAGGGGAATTAGATGTAAAGCCAGTGAAACCACTCACAGACGGCTGTTTCGACCATTTGGGTCTCATTCGTGTGAAGTTGGCTGCACTGGCTTTGCAATTATAAAGGCTGGGTAGGATTTACCATATGCATTTTAAGTTATGGTGGGTGAAAAAGGCGACAAGAAACCTCCACGTGTTGCATATAGCAAATAAAATGATCACTTGTGAGCACATTCACATGTCTTGGATAGGTCTGCAACCCTGCCTTTCACTATTATCACCTAGCATACAGTGCTTCCACTGCAGCAAGGGGTTCTGGGAAATGACATGCAAATGAGCACACCGTGTCACCTTTTGCCTGAAATCCATTTTTACATGGAACCCTTATAAGCTAATGCTCGCTGTTAACACACGTGTGTGTGTGTGTGTGTGTGTGTGTGTTTGTGTATGTATGCCTACAGTACATCTAAAATGTTAAACTCACATATGTGTTGTTTATATACTCTGTCCTTTTTGCCGCTTACACAGGTATGGGACAAAAGGTTTTAACTTCCCGTTCCCTCCCTTATTCTTTCACAGATCCGGTAAGCAGAGTGTTCCGTAAAGATAGAAAATACATTCAATGAACCTGTCAGAATGAAGAGTGAAAAAAAAAGAAAGACTATCTAATCCAATTCATTACTGCTTATTACTTAGGCTTGTTACGTTGGATGGGCTGTAACTTCGTCATTCATAAAATGTGAAATGCAATTACGCATCTCTCGCCCTGTAATATAATTTATTGCTTTTATTTTTTCAGATGTGGAGCTGAACATCTGAACATCAAATACAGGTAATAGGAATACTTGTTACATTTCTGTGTAAGCCACGGGGATGCATTATTTATTGCTATCTTGCATGCAGCAGATGTGCTTTCAGGATTAGCAGTAGCTTATTCACTACACTGTTAAGGTAATGTGGAGAGGACCTCACAAATCATGGAGTTTTAATTAAATGGGCCTTGTTTGATATGCTGTGAAGCTGTCTGCACCATATCAGTGGAGCTCTGTGCTCCATTCATTTGAATTGCGCTTATCTGAATGAAGCTCAGGGCTTCACTGACATTGGGAGGACAGCTACTGTACATAGCATATTAAATAAGGGCTATAAACTTTAGTTTATGCGATAGGCAAAATATGTTTAAAGATGCGCCGATATTTTCTTTTGTCCGCTCTGCGGATACAAAAAGGCCATGGAAGACTGGGCCGCAGCAAAATAAAAGCAGGGACGTGCAAACTTGTGCCGTGAACATTTCCATGTGAATTTTTGAAAAATATGCTGTTTCGGACATATTTTTGCCATTAAATTGTTTGCACAAAATGTTACATTTTCATTTTAAATTTGCTGAAACTTTTCATTTGGACTATGGCGAAAATAGCAACATTTAGCCAATTTTTTATTTTAAGTCGCGTTAAAAGTACCAATGTCACACCCCCAACGTCCCAATCCCTAAAGTCACATCCCCCAACGTCACACCACCAATATCACACCCCCAATGTCACATTACCAAAGTCACATTACATTATCACCTGCAGATTGCTCTTGTGACCTTACAAATGTTTGGGTGGAGGTCGTCATGGCCATTGTTTCATGCAACAAATGGTCTAATTTTACCTTGTTTGTAAAATAAATTTGCACATTTCTAATCACAATCATCCAACATGAAGCATAGGTACAAGTGAAAAAAGTACTTTTACTGCATCACATGGTACAGGGTAAATAATGACGAAGTTTTTGAGCAACCAAACTGACATCTTGAAAACGAGCGGTAACTCTCAATGTATTACTTCCTGGTAAAAATATTTTATAAATAAATAAATAATCTTCATCAGGTAAACTCCCAGTCCCCAAACATCCCATACACACACCCTGAAAAATGCACATACTTTTTCCAAGACACCCTCAGCCTCGGATTTACAAATCCGGCGCCCATATGCGCTTACCTTAATGGTGCCTGGGCCACCTCCTCCTTCGTGCCACCAATGACAGTAGGGGTAGATGTGGCTGCTTTTAAATAAAGGTTAAGCCTGATATTACCCCTCCCTGTCAATGATATGATGTATTTATTTATATATGTAAAGTTTAAAATTGCTCTTAAAGTATACAAAACAGTGATATACAGCTCTGTTTGAGTATGGACTTGTAAGGGTTAACTCTCTCTTGCAAACTGAGCTGTAATCACATCAGAGTTTGGTATTGTAGGCCTGGGCACTGTGATGGGATTAGGCCTATTGTTGAGGAACCAGGAAGAGGTCGACAATCTGCTGAGTGGACTTGCTCTACAAGAAAGCTTAAGCCCTGGGACTGTATCTGTATTGTATGACTGTGGAAAGGAATTTTATCAGCAGTATCCTGGCCCACCTTCAACCTCAGTAATCATGTCAACCGGGTCTAGGGCCATGTGCAGAGACCAGGAATACTGTTCCTACACAGACTAGCTGACATCGCCCTGATTGGAACAGGGGTATAAATACGCCTTCTCCCCAGCCTCAAGAGAGTCATTCTGGACCTGTCTGTGTGCTGACAGGGGGCTGGCAGAGCTGACAGAGAGTCAGCAGAGGGGAACTAAGGAGACTCCGTGCCATGGTCTGGGGCATCCAGTGTTGCTGCGATCTGTTTGAGCCGCGTTGGCCAGAGCTGTTTGGAGGGAAGCAATGGCGGGGAATTTAAAACTGCTAGCCAGTGGAGAGCAAGGCAGTGCTCCTCCTACTACCGAGGACAGTGGCGCAAGTTGGGAATGTGTATCGAGGTAAGCTTCCGGACAGTGGTCCCTTCACCCTTGGTCCCCTTGGGTGTGTTTATGTGTGTTTCCAGGTATGGAAGTTTGTAGAAACTTTTTCCAATAAAGCCATTTTTATTCTCTGCAGTCCTGCCTATTGTACTGATCTCCGGTGTAACTGTCCTGATCTCCAGTGACACTGCCTTCCCCCTTCTTCAGCGTTGTGGCATCAATGAGGAGGGCGGCACGAAGGAGAAGGTAAGAACTTTACAAAGGCCCCACACTCTCCCTCTTCAGTGGGGAAAAGAGCGGGGGCCTCTGTATATGGGGCGGCGAAAAGGGGAAATTTGCCGCCCCAAAATCGGGTCTAGTGGGAAATCCGCCAATGCGCGTTAAGTATTACAAAGTCACTTTTGTTTTTATTGCGATGTAAGAACGTTTAGTATGAATCAAAAATGTATTTTTCGTATCCCATAATAACTATTTGCAGGGTTTTGTTTCCAAGGGGAACACAGTAAATGTTATAGCCTTATTGTGATCGTTTAAAAAAAAAAAAAAAAAAAAAAAGTATATGTAAGAGACGTGGTTAGAGGGACGCAATGGAGACCGTTTAAAGTGAAACTAAAATTAGTCTTTATTGCGCCTGTCCCTTTAACACAGCAAAAGCATTCAAAGTAAGCAAAAAGAAAACCTACTCCACTTTGGAGAATATTTACACATGTAGTCCAGCCCTCTCTAACTGGGTGGTTAGCTAAGCTAATTACCAGCCCCAAATATATATACATTTATACAGATATATAACAGTCCCAAAAGAAAGTCTTATCTGTCTTATCTTGTAGCTGTAGAGGAAGCCTCTCTTCTCTCCTGGGTCAGCATCTTTGTGTGCTAAGGCAATGTCTGTCCAGGTTTAGAGGTCTGGTCCCCTTGTCTTGCTATCAGCATAGTCCAGTCCTTCTGCACCTCAAGACATCTGGTCCTCTGGTCAGTCCAGTGTGGACTAAGGACTAAACTGTCTGTCCTTCCTTGTTCAGCCCCCAATTGTGAGACTAAGGAATCCTCCTTTCCTGTCTCAGAACAGGCTATTTCTGAGAGAACTCTAATCAGCCAGGTGGAGTTGGTTAATTGCTGGTATGCAATTAACCAGCACACTGCTGGATTAGAGACACGTTTGTTAACAGGGATAAGTCCCTGTTACAGTATATGTTTTATAAAACAATTAGAACGTAATCATGATTATTGACAAAAATAATAACAGATAGATAGATTTGAAATGACTTTGAAATGTGAATAAGTGTGTATGATTGCGCATGCTCAAGAATAATTTCCTCCTTGCTCCCATCCTGACGTTAGAGTTACGACCTTTTTTTCTAGAAAATAAAACACTGACTATTTGCATACGGCAGCACTGACGATATGCACAGTACTGTACATAGAATTTTTGAAGAATCGTGAGTGCCTACCCCAAAGAACTAACAATCTAATTTTTGGTGCCTGAGGTAGAGGAAATCAAGTGACTTGCCCAAGGTCACAAGGAGAGGTGACAGCCACTTGAACATGGGTCACTTACTCTGAAACATCTGGTTCTTACCACTAAGCTACTCAACCGTAATACGTTTATACGTATGTACGTATGTATTTATGTATACCTTTATTTATATAGCACCATATATGTACATAGCCCTTCATAGCAGTAATACACGTGACATAATAATAGAACACATAATGAAAATAAGCCATACAGACATAAATGTAACATTGGGAAAAGGAGTCCCTGCCCGGAAGAGCTTACAATCTAATTGGTAGGTAGGGAGAACGTGCAGAGACAGTAGGAGGGTGTTCTGGTAAGTACGTCTGCAAAGGGCCAAGGTTAATGTATGAGGTGTATATCAGCCAGCGGAGCTACCCATGTGCTAAGTTTGTGATGTTTTCAACCATTGAGTTACATTATTTAGATCAGGGGTGGC